>NC_091957.1:46407769-46555269 GCF_031021105.1 Erythrolamprus reginae
AGGCATTCACCGCTCTGTAAGGGCTGTGTTTTTTCCCCATCCGTTTGATCTTTGATTACCATGCTAGCAAAGTCACATGGAGAGCCTTAGCCATTTGCTTGGTTAAAATTCTTCTTCTTCTTCTTCTTCTTCTTCTTCTTCTTCTTCTTCTTCTTCTTCTTCTTCTTCCTTCTTCTTCTTCTCCTCCTCCTCCTTCTCCTCCTCCTCCTCCTCCTCTTTATCCTTTTCCTCTTCCTCCTCCTCCTCCTTCTCCTCCTCCTCCTCTTTTTCTTCTTCGCCTTCTCCTCCTCCTCCTCATCTCATCCTCATACTCCTTTTTTACAAGAAACAGACCATTCCGTATTTTTTATTTCTCGCCCCCCATAGTTTCCATATGCATATATCCAAAACATCAATACACAATTATAGATTTTTATCTAACCATTCATAATTCAATATCCTATTTGTGCATCTATTTTATGCTGTTGTTCATCAGTCTGCTTTCCTTCTTTCCTTTACACTCCCCTCCCTCTATCTCCATCTCCTCTATCTACCTTCTTTGTCCTTCTCTCTCCCTGTTCCTACTCTACTCCTTCTCTTCTCCTCTCCCTTTCTCCCTTCCTCTTGTTTCTTCTTGAGTAGTGCGCCAACCTATGGCTTCTGGCCAGGAACCCCTTATATCTGATACCTTTCAGCCTCCAAATGAGTTTTGCAGGGCGGGGAGGCTTATCTTACAGTACTGACCAATTTTACAGTAAAACCTCTTCTCACACTCACTCATGCCCTTGTCACCTCACGGCTAGATTGTTGCAATGCGCTCTCCTGGGGCTACCCCTGGAGAGTGTTCAGAGACTATAATTGGGCCAGAATGCAGCTGTGCGAGTTGTTGTGATGTCATGTGTATCACGTGACCATAAGGATGGCCCAGAGGTTGCAAATGTGCAAAACGGTCGTACGTTCCCTTTTTCAGTGCCGTTGCAACTTTGAACGGGTCTGCCGCATGAATCCCAGCGACCGATTAGGTCCCACAGAGTTGGCCTTCTCCGGGTCCCGTCGACTAAACAATGTCGTCTGGCAGGTCCCAGGGGAAGAGCCTTCTCTGTGGCAGCCCCGACTCTCTGGAACCAGCTCCCCCCGGAGATTAGAACTGCCCCCACCCTCCTTGCCTTCCGTAAACTCCTTAAAACTCACCTCTGCCGTCAGGTATGGGGGAATTGAGGCATTCCCACCCCCTCTCCCCAGGCCTATACAATTTATGTGTGGTATGTCTGGTTTAATAATGCGGGTTTTTAAATTTTTTTTTAATTTATTAGATTTGTTGTGAATTGTTTTATTATATGTTGTGAGCCGCCCCGAGTCTACGGAGAGGGGCGGCATACAAATCTAATAAATTAATTAATTAATTAATTAAATGAAGTGGAGAATTATCTGTACAGCTGTTCAGCTTGACGCCATCCAATTAATCCCGCCTTTCCTTTTTTTCTCCGTTAGCTGATTGGCATTTTCTTGGCCTGCTGCCTCTCCCGGTCCATCACCACTAACCAGTACGAGATGGTGTAGCATTACAAGGCAGGAAGTTCTAAGCTAACACTCCCAAGGTATAAATGTTTTTTGCGATAGAGAAACCCTTGCATCTCGTGTGGGCCTGTGTTGGAAGGAGGCTTCTCTTTCCAAAATCCAAAAGAAACGGCCCCAGATCCAGTTAAATGAATGAAACTCTTTTGGCACGCAAAGCACTTGTTTCCAGTTTCCAGAACCTTCCCAGTTACAGATCGATTTGGAGGGCAGAGTACAGCACCGCAGGCTACTTCGGCTAACTGGTAGCTGTGGTTCAGCATTTCAAATCTCACCACCTGCTCAAGGTTGACTCAGCCTTCCATCCTTCCGATTAAATACAGATCAACTCTATACACTATGGAATAATTGGATTGGACAATTGTGGAATTGAAGGGAACTACAGAGATCATGAACCTTTGTAGCATACAATGAATCCAATGGAAGCATTTGTGAGACGGGGCTGTCTGCTTCTTAACCTTCAAAGCTGGAGAGCCTACAAGTTTCATTGATAGTCCATTCTACTGTTGCACAGGTCTTAGAAATATTTTCCTTATACGTAAAAGAAATCTTAAGACCTGCAACCTGTCGCCGTTATTTCTTGGGTATATCTTTAAGACCCTGTGCCATCAGGTTGCCCCTGTGCACACCTTCAGAGTTTCTTCTGGCTGCATAGCTAGGGGTATAACAAGCAGGAAGAGGGAGATTATGATCCCGCTATATAGAGCGCTGGTGAGACCACATTTGGAATACTGTGTTCAGTTCTGGAGACCTCACCTACAAAAAGATATTGACAAAATTGAACGGGTCCAAAAACAGGCTACAAGAATGGTGGAAGGTCTTAAGCATAAAACGTATCAAGAAAGACTTCATGAACTCAATCTGTATAGTCTGGAGGACAGAAGGGAAAGGGGGGGGACATGATCGAAACATTTAAATATGTCAAAGGGTTCAATAAGGTTCAGGAGGGAAGTGTTTTTAATAGGAAAGTGAACACAAGAACAAGGGGACACAATCTGAAGTTAGTTGTGGGAAAGATCAAAAGCAACGTGAGAAAATATAATTTTACTGAAAGAGTAGTAGATCCTTGGAACAAACTTCCAGCAGACCTGGTAGATAAATCCACAGTAACTGAATTTAAACATGCCTGGGATAAACATATATCCATCCTAAGATAAAATACGGAAAATAGTATAAGGGCAGACTAGATGGACCATGAGGTCTTTTTCTGCCGTCAAGGTTCTATGTTTCTAGAAATAGCCATCGCACTCAGATTTATATGCTGCTTCACAGGGCTTTACAGCTCCTCTAAGCGGTTTACAGAATCAGCTTATTGCCCCCGACAATTTTTACCCACCTCGGAAGGATGAAAGGCTGCATCAGCCTTGAGCCTGGTGAGATTTGAACTGCCAAATTGCAGGCAGCCAGCAGAAGCAGCCTGCAGTGCTGCACTCTAACCACTGCGCCACCACGGCACAGAAATGTATGTAATATCCCGTATCCTGTGTGATCAATTGTGCCCTTGCAATTTTCTGTTGGCTGGGAAGCTGAAGACTGCTTATCCTTGATTTTTACACAAATCAATGGTCAGATGCACTTGTGGGTCCTGCTTTCCTACCCCCAAAAATGACCGTTGTAGATTTGGGAAATAACAGCAAGGATGGTCATTAGCCAGATATGCATGTCACCCTAATCTTGACCCACAACAATAACAATAAGGTGTAAAGCATTTTTACAAATTGTGATTGTTGTGTTTGTAGCAAACCCCACCCCTATTACGACTTAATGTGTAATTTCCTCTATGCTGGTTGAGCCAGGCAGGATTCCCTTGAGTACCATTTGTTGGGGGTCAGGGGAAATGGAGGGTCTTGCCTTCTCTTTCTGCTCAAGATCCCCACGGACAATGGGTGGGCCACTGTGTGACACAGAATGCTGGACGCTCTTCTTAGGTTCTTATGTTCTTGCCATTTAAAAGCAACTGTCTCTTAATCTCTTATTTTCTGTTCTTTATTTGCAGGGTTTATTTAAACAAAGGGAAAAAACCAGAAGATTTTTTTTTAAAGGAGCAACTTCCCTGACAGACTTGAGCTTTTGAAAACCAGTTTGATTTGACAGCTGTCTTTAGGATTTTATTTGAATTATGTTTGAAAGTACCAAGGACAAGGCAAGGAGCTTTTCCTTAGTGATTTAAAACTACTGAGGACCAGTAGTTTTAAAATAGTTTTTTTTTTAAAGGGAGGCTTTTCATAGTACTATTAGTTGTGTCATTAATCTTCTATGTATTTAAGTGGATGTATTATTTAAGTTTATATTAGCCTATTCTTGCTATTGTAGTGTAACTTAACCAACAGTTGCCTTTTTTAGTTAAGTGCCCATTTTTTTCCTCTTGGATTAATGCTTCTCATTCTGGACTTATCAAACCCTATCCAGAACCATAGTACCTTCAAAAAATATCCTGTATCCCCCCCAAATAAGATATTCCCTGATAATAAACCTAATCGGGCTTTCAAGTGCATGGCAATAAGGCCAAGCGCTTATTTCAGGGTTCAAAAAAATACGAGACAGGGTCTTATTTTCGGAGAAATGCGGTACAATGAGTGGCTTCAATCCAGATCCTCTACAACTTCTTAGCTTGGAACTCAAATGCTGTATTTTGTTTCAGTTGGATCCATTTTCTGGAGGCTCCAGCTTGGGAATTTTTCAAACTTGGCAACTTGAAGATGGTTGTGGATTTTAACTCCCAGAATTCTAGGAGTTGAAGTCTGCACCTCTTTACACTGCCAAGTTTCTTTTATTTTTTGGGGTGCTGGTGGTGGGGAGAAACTGGGAGTCATAGACAAGTCATAGAAGACCCAACTTTGCCTACTGCTGATCTAGACAGTCTGATAATTATGAGTTTGTATAAGCTAGTTTCCTGTGCAATGGAATGGAATAGTAGCCCAAGTCTAACCAAACGTGGATAGATTAGTTAAAAAAAATAAATACGCTGATTAGCAACAGCAGCAAATTGATCTCCCTTACCTTTGAGGTTTCAGTGGGAGAATCAGATTCTGCAATAGATAGGACACTAAAACCCTCACTGAACAGGGCTTCACGTATCACACCCAGGCACATTTACTATATTAATGGTAAATGGCTGGTTCACATTATGTGCTAAGCCAGGGATGACGAAACTTTTTTGGTTTGCGTGCAAAAAAAAATTGTGTGTGTATTAGCATGAACACACATGCCCACACCCATTCCCTCCCCCTCGCACATGCGCACTGCCCCTGCGCATAGGCACAATTCCCCATCCCCGCTTAAGCGCACAGACCTCACTGAAGCCTGAGATGGGGGGGAAAACAGCCAAATGGGCAAACCAGAAGCTCGGAAAAACAGGCTTCCGGTTTGCCCGTTGTGTTCTTTTTCACACTCTGGAGCCTTCCAGGAAGCTTCGTAGAGCCCCGGAGTGCGAAAAACAGCACAACGGGCAAACCGGAAGTCCATTTTTTCAAACTTCCGGTTTGCCCATCAGGCTTTTTTTGCACTCTGGGACTTCAGGAAGCTTCTCTGGAGCCTCCGGAGGATGAAACAGCCTTCCCCAAGGCCAAAAAGGAGCTGGCTAGCACGCACAGGTGCACTGAAGACCTCGCATGCCTTCCGATATGGCTCCATGTGCCACCTGTAGCACGTATGCCATAGGTTCGCCATCACTGTGCTAAGCTATAAACCAGTGATGGTGAACCTTTTTTTTCTTCGGGTGCCGAAAGAGTGTGGGCATATCATGTATGCGCGAGTGAACACACCCATAATTCAATGCGTGGGGAGGCCGAAAACTGCTTCTCTCACCCCCCAGAGGCTCTCTGGAGGCTGGAAATGGCCTGTTTCCCAACTTCTAGTGGGCCCAGTATGCTCGTGTTTCGCCCTCCTCGGGCTCCAAAGACTTCTCTGGAGCCAGGGGAGGGTATAAACGCCCTCCCTCATCCCCCCGGAGGCTCTCTGGAAGCCAAAAACGCCCTCCCTGAGCCTCTGTGTGAGCCAAAACTCAGCTGGCCGGCACACACATGCATGTTGGAGCTGAGCTAGGGCAACAGCTCGCGTGCCAGCAGATATGGCTCCTCGTGCCCTATCTACGTTCGCTATCACTGCTATAAACCATGGAATGGAATTTGCACACAATGAAAAGCTCAGGCAACGGAAAGTTTGGCTCTATTGTGGTCATAAGTTGCCGGCGATATCTCCTGATAATTGTGCAGTTATCTCGCTACTCATTCATTAGTTCTGGAAGGTGCAACTGATACTAAAAAGGAGAACCCGACAAACCATGTGATTCTACCAGATGATGCTTTGCTTTTGCTGGGAAGGACTTCCTGTCCGCTCCCGACTGCTGTCCCCCTTTTCCTATGTCAGGAAACCTTTCCCAGCCTGGCTGACTTCCTGTCCTCTGTGGCTGACCCCCTCTTCTTATGGCAGTGCGTCAAGAACCAACCCACACGTACCCAGACACATTTTAATGTCAAAATGCATCAGGTACCCGGGTTTTGGAGCAGTTGAGTATTGAGGCACGCTGCTTCACATAAATAAGTTTCATTTATGGCTGTACATAAATAAGTACATTGATAGACAACACCTGGCTTGAATTTCAATTGTGGTCTGCAAAAAAAAAACTCCTCTTGGTCTCCTTTCCAATTTCTTCTGCCTGCCTCTGCCCTTCCACCTGAAATCTAAATGATATTTGGTGCTAATTCCTTGGGTTCTGAAAACAACTGGTGTTCTTTGGAAAGGAGAGGTTTTCTTTGATCCATGTTCTTCGTCTGGGGAACGAGTCCTACTCTGAAATTCAGATTTCAGTGACGCCTTTGAAGCCAAATTGTGATCTTTGTGCTTCTGTGTGTGTATTTTTAAGATTTGGCAGGAGAGTCCTTGATCTTAGCTGTCACTTTACATCCGTTTGAGTATGGTTTCATCATCAGTATTATGTGATGCTTTGAATATTTCTTTTGGGTTTGGTTTTTTTTTTGGTATTCAATAGAGGAATCTTCCCAGACTCATAATAAATGTTTATACACTTTTTATTCTGAAAGCTCTTTAAATACATCACTTGGTCATTTACATGAACCGTTGCAAGTCAGCAAATATTTGATTTCTCTGGTGTGGTGTGTGCTTGGGGATGAATTACTCCTTTTGTTAATGTTGGAAATACATACCATATTTTTTAGCGTATAAGACGCACCCTCCTAGTTTTGGGGCAGGAAAATAGAGAGGAAAAAAATCTACCTATCAGGTATTCATCTGGCTAGCATCCTTAGTCTGGTCAGCTTCGGCACATTATTTTATCCCCTTGTTAAGGCTGAAAAAATAATCTTTGGAGTAGTAGCAATGAAAACAAGCCTGCAAAGACTTAGGGCTGGAAAAAAACTTCGGTGTAGCAATAAAAAAATCCTGCAAGGGGGGGGGAGATCGTTAACACCTCGTTAAGGCTGGGGAAAAAAACTTCAAAAAAGCTACATTCTGATGCACCCAAATTTTCAACGTCTTTTGGGGGTGGGGGAGGTGAGTCTTATGCTCCGAAAAATATGGTATATGCTTGTTTCTAATCTTCCTGCAAATTAAGATACAGGTAGTCCTCAACTTTCAACTGTAATTGAACCTGCAATTTTGGTCATAAGTGGTGTGGGTTGCAAAGAGAGTCACCAAGTGACTACACCTGATTTTACAATCTGTTTTCCAGAACCACGTGGTCACAAAGCAAACACTGGTTAAACAAGTCCATTGTTTGCTGTGCAGTAATTTTTGCCAGAAACTGGAAACTTTATTGCTGAAAGAAGATCTTAAGTTCTGGTTTTACTTAGCCATCCCTTGCTTACTGACAGTCCCAATTAAGGGCAGAAAACGAAGACTACCTGAATATATACACTGCTCAAATAAAATAAAGGAAAAACTTAAACAACAGAATATAATTCCAAGTAAATCAAACTTCTGTGAAGTCAAACTGTCCACTTAGGAAGCAACACTGATTGACAGTCAATTTCACATGCTGTTGTGCAAATGGAATAGTTGTGCAAATGAAATATTCGATGAGAATATTTTATTCATTCAGATCTAGGGTGTGTTATTTGAGTGTTCCCCTTAATTTTTTTGAGCAGTATATTTGGGGTGTATACCCTGATTTGCTGAAATTAGTTTGCAAATCCCACATTTTTTGGGGGGGAAACCTATTTTGAGACATTTTTTTGGGGGGGGGGAAAGAATTCCTGTTGAAACTGCAAAAAGCAGAATTTGCAGAATGCACTCCTACCGTGTTTGCCCGATAGTAAGACCCCCCCGATTGTAAGACATATGGGGGGTTTCAGGGGGGTCGGCTAATATAAGCCATACCCCGAAAGTAAGACATATGTCTTACTTTCGGGGAAACACGGTACTAAAAGCGAGGGAGGCGTTGGAGCAGTTCGCGGCGCCCTGGCGGCGGTTCCCTCCGCTTTGACGGCGCTGGTCCGCTCGCTCGTCCCCGCAACCGACCCGTTTCCCCGACACGCGTCTGGAGGGGAGGAGCCACTCTGTGCAGTTGGGCAGCCCTGCCTGCCGGAAAGGAGGCGGGCGAAGGAGGGCGCAGCTCCGGCCGCCCGCTCGGCTCGCTTCTACAACTTCGGACCAGCGCCATCCTTCGCCTCGCATTTCCGGGTTGGCGAGCCTGGATTGTTTTTCCTGCGAGCGCTGGTCCCCGCTAAGCCTTCTGCGCCTGACTCGGCGAGGCGAGAGGGAAGAAGGAGAAGCGCAAGTGGATGCGGAGCGAAGGACGGATAAATGCCTCCCGGGCACTCCGCATCCACTTGCGCTTCTCCTTCTTCGCCGAGTCAGGCGCAGAAGGCTTAGCGGGGACCAGCGCTCGCAGGAAAAACAATCCAGGCTCGCCAACCTGGAAATGCGAGGCGAAGGATGGCGCTGGTCCGAAGTTGTAGAAGCAAGCCGAGCGGGCGGCCGGAGCTGCGCCCTCCTTCGCCCGCCTCCTTTCCGGCAGGCAGGGCTGCCCAACTGCGCAGAGCGCCTCCTCCCCTCCAGACGCGTGTCGGGGAAACGGGTCGGTTGCGGGGACGAGCGAGCGGACCAGCGCCGTCAAAGCGGAGGGAACCGCCGCCAGGGCTGCTGCCACGCTGCCGAGCAGATCAGCTGCTGGGCGGCCGAAGAAACCTTCCCTGGGTCTTCCCGACTTCACCCTGTCAATTTGGTGAGTGGAGGCGGGAAACGGCGGGGGGGGGGGTATGTAAGACATACCCCGAAAGTAAGACCTAGTGGGGCTTTTGGGGGTAAAAAGAAAGTAAGACACTGTCTTACTATCAGGAAACACGGTAGCTTTTCCTAACATCCAACCAGTACTGTTTATTTCAAGGTAAAATCTGCCCTCTTGTGGATATGTTGGAGAATGCTGGTTGTAGTAGTTTGGCAATATCAAGCAAACCCCAAATGGGCTTTCATTTCCCCTTTTTATAGGGAACAAATCTGGTTTGCAGTTTTGCAAACCAAACTGCAATTTTGCTAATGCTTGCATTCCAAAATCTCCACTTTACATTGTAGTGTATTTTTTTTTCTTTTTTGCTGCTTTAAAAAACCAACAACACAGTCATTCACTCGAATACATTGCAAAGAACTTTACGCCGAATAATATATCCGTGGGGCAAAAACATAGAAAGAAAATACAGCCCAGAGAAATGGCTTGCGTAAAGGATACAGTTTGAGGGGAGTAGGGAGAAAGGGCAGAATGATCAGGAGATAATTACAACTGAGCCAGCACAGTGGCTCTAGCAAAAACTTACACATGCAGTGGTACCTCTACCTAAGAATGCCTCTACTTGCGAACCTTTCTAGATAAGAACCGGGTGTTCAAGATTTTTTTGCCTCTTCTCAAGAACCATTTTCCACTTACAAACCCGAGCCTCTGAAACTGTAACCGGAAAAGGCAGGGGGAAGCCTCCGTGGGGTCTCTCTAGGAATCTCCTGGGAGGAAACTGGGACAGAAGAGGTGGGGAGAAGTCTCTGTGGGGCATCTCTAAGAATCTCCTGGAAGGAAACGGCCAGAAGAAGTGGGGAGAAACCTCTATGGGGGTCTCTGTAGGAATCCTGGGAGGAAACAGGTCAGAAGAGGTGGGGAGAAGCCTGTGTGGGGCATCTCTAGGAATCTCCTGGGAGGAAATGGGGCCAAAAAGAGGTGGGGAGAAGCCTTTGTGGGGTCTCTCTAGGAATCTCCTGGGAGGAAACGGCTGGAAGAGGTGTGGGGAAGCCTCTGTGGGGTCTCTCTAGGAATCTCCTGGGAGTAAACGGATGGAAAAGGTGGGGAGAAGCCTCTGTGGGGCATCTCTAGGAATCTCCTGGGAGGAAACGGCCAGAAGAAGTGGGGAGAAACCTCTATGGGGTCTCTGTAGGAATCCTGGGAGGAAACAGGTCAGAAGAGGTGGGGAGAAGCCTGTGTGGGGCATCTCTAGGAATCTCCTGGGAGGAAACAGGGCCAAAAAGAGGTGGGGAGAAGCCTTTGTGGGGTCTCTCTAGGAATCTCCTGGGAGGAAACGGCTGGAAGAGGTGTGGGGAAGCCTCTGTGGGGTCTCTCTAGGAATCTCCTGGGAGTAAACGGACGGAAAAGGTGGGGAGAAGCTTCTGTGGGGCATCTCTAGGAATCTCCTGGGAGGAAACGGATGGAAAAGATGGGGAGAAGCCTCCGTGGGGCCTCTCTAGGAATCTCCTGGGAGGAAACAGGCCTTCCACCCTCCCTGTGGTTTCCCCAATCGCACACATTGTTTGCTTTTACATTGATTCCTATGGGAAAAATTGCTTCTTACAAACCTTTCCACTTAAGAACCTAGTCATGGAACGAATTAAGTTCGTAAGTAGAGGTACCACTGTACATCATACTAATGGCCTTTGAGAGAATCACATGCTTTGAATTATCTACAAGGAGACGGTCTGAATGGAACGGATACTACACTACGCTTATTTTATTATTATTATTGCTTTTGGACAGAGTGTGCTCACACCCGCCCTAACATCCGTGCTATCCACCAATTGCAGGGCATGATGGTACGGCAGATCACCCGCCCTCCTTGATAGCAGTAGGGGTATGGGTAATACCCGAGCAGCGGCTCACATATTCTGCGACAGTAGCGGTGGGCTCGACGGCAGCGGGCACAGCAGTATCCTCTCTCATCCCACAGAGGATGGAACTCGAGGCCGTGCTCAGTCTGGGAGGAGGAAGGAACAATGAGTTGAGTTAGAAACAATGGTCTCGTGTTGACCAGCGCAAGCGAGAAGTTGACTTGCCTAAGGAAAAGTTAGAAGTGGGACTCCAGTGATTTCCTAGGGCGGTGGCAGTGAAGGGCTGCAAAACTTTTTACTGTCACTGTGGGCATGTCTTATTGTGGGTGTGGCTTGATGGTCATGTGACCCGGTAGGAGTGGTTTGACGGCCATGTGATCTGGTGGGAGTGGCTTAGGAGAGGGGCGGCATACAAATCTAATGAATTGAATTGAATTGAATGACTGGGGGTGGCTTACAGGTCATGTGACTGTTTGGGAGTGGCTTACCGACCAAGGTAAGTTTTCAAATAGGTGCTTGGACTCTTTTTCAGTTGATTAAGTCCCATTATTTGAATAGCCACAAAAAAGACAAATGATAGACAGCATTATTTGTTGAGGAGCCCAGTCACATTTTAAGGTTTCGTACCGAACCCACAAGGTTCAGTATGATAACAGATTAGGCAAGTAGCTCAATTTTCTTTAATTGCTGTAAAATAGATATAGCTAGATAATAATTAAAGTGATTAAAGTGTTTATGGGTAAAAACATACTGTTTAATTATTTCCTATTTTAAAAGTAATTAAGGATCATACTGAGGTACTAGAGAAGGAAGGACCAAAAGCCCCTATTAAGTGTTCAATAAATAGTGCATAAATTTACTAACCCCACTGCGTCCCCCCCTCCCGTGTGGCCCCATACCAGGTGCAGCCATCTCCATTGCAACTATTCTCTTTCTCTTCCTTTGGTTAATTCCTTTCCCTGATTCTTTGATTTCTGGTGCAATTTCATAGCATTTGACTACTCTGGCTTCTTCCCACCCTCTGCATTCTTTCAGATTTCACAATGCTTTCGCAGCAAAAAATTTCGAGCATATTTTCCGAGGGCTCCTTGGGGGCTCCATTAATTGAAGGAGCAGGACTTTATAACTCAGCTCTGCGCAAAAGATTGCTGAAAATTCCACTTGACTTGAAGGCCGCCCCCCCCAAAATAACCTTGTTATTATTGTTATTGTTGTTATTGTTTTGTTGTTGTTGTTGTTGTTATTGTTATTATTATTATTATTATTATTATTATTATTATTATTATTATTATTATTTAGATTTGTATGCCACCGCTCTCCAGAGACTCGGAGCGGCTCGCAACAACAAAACACAGTACAAAACACTAGGCTTATAAAATTTATGCATGGTACGCTAGTGTGTATGATTGGTTTTAATTTGTGGTGTATTTTAAATTAACTTAAAATTAGATTTTAAGTTAATTTACTGTGTTCAGTTCTGGAGACCTCACCTACAAAAAGATATTGACAAAATTGAACGGGTCCAAAGACGGGCTACAAGAATGGTGGAAGGTCTTAAGCATAAAACGTATCAGGAAAGACTTCATGAACTCAATCTGTATAGTCTGGAGGACAGAAGGGAAAGGGGGGACATGATCGAAACATTTAAATATATTAAAGGGTTAAATAAGGTCCAGGAGGGAAGTGTTTTTAACAGGAAAGTGAACACAAGAACAAGGGGACACAATCTGAAGTTAGTTGGGGGAAAGATCAAAGGCAACATGAGAAAGTATTATTTTACTGAAAGAGTAGTAGATCCTTGGAACAAACTTCCAGCAGACGTGGTTGGTAAATCCACAGTAACCGAATTTAAACATGCCTGGGATAAACATATATCCATTGTAAGATAAAATACAGGAAATAGTAAAAGGGCAGACTAGATGGACCATGGGGTCTTTTTCTGCCGTCAGTCTTCTATGTTTCTATGTTTCTATTTGTTTTACATTGTATTGCTATTGCTGTGAGCCGCCCCGAGTCTGCGGAGAGGGGCGGCATACAAATCTGATTAAACTTAAACTTAAACTTAAATCCAATACTTAAAAAAAAAACCCCACAGTTTAAATCCCTTAATATAAAAACAGTCATACATCCCAGCCAAACCATACATAAAACGGAACGGCCCGGGGGAATCAATTTCCCCATGCCTGACGGCAGAGGTGGGTTTTAAGGAGTCTGCGAAAGGCAAGGAGGGTGAAGGCAGTCCTGATCTCTGTGGGGGGGGGGTGTGTGAGTTGATTCCAGAGGGTCGGGGCCACCACAGAGAAGGCTCTTCCCCTGGGTCCCGCCAGATGACATTGTTTCGTCGACGGGACCTGTAGAAGGCCAACTCTGTGGGACCTAATCGTGACAATGGCCTGGGGTTCCCCCCCCCCCAATTCTGAAGACTTACGTAGTCGTTCACTGGTAAGTCTTCTTCGGTCAGCTGACGAGCGTGGCGTTTGGGGCCTTGGTTTTCTTCCTTGCTCAAGGACCGACGTCCCTGTGGAGCATCTGCTTGGTTTTGCTCATCCGTGGGAATCAGATCCTCATTTCCTTCTTCAAAGTCTAGAATGTTGGGATCTGGGGAGGGAAGTCCATAATCAGAACAACAGAGTTGGAAAGGGACCTTGGAGGTCTTGTAGTCCAGTGTTTCCCAACCTTGGCAACTTGAAGATATCTGGACTTCGACTCCCAGAATTCCCCAGCCAGCATTCGTCCAAATATCTTCAAGTTGCCAAGGTTGGGAAACACTGTTCTAGCCCAACCTCCTGCCCAATCAGGAAACCCTATACCAGTGATAATGAACCTAGTGCCGAAAGAGCATGCACACACACATAATTCAATGCCCGAGGCAGGCAAAAACAGCTTCTCCGACCCTCTGGAAGTCCTCTGAAGGCCGGAAATGGCCCGTTTCCGAACGTATTGTGGCCCAGTATACTCAGGTTTCACCCTCCCCAGACTCCAAAGGCTTCCCTGGAGCCAGAGGAGGGTAAACATGCCTTCCCTCACCGCCCCGGAGGCTCTCTGGAAGCCAAAAACGCCCTCCCAGAGCCTCTGTGCGACCCAAAACTCAGCTGGCTGGCCCACATATGCATGTTGCAGCTGATCTAGGGCAACGGCTCCTGTGCCAGCAGATATAGCTCCATGTGCCACCTGTGGCACCCATGCCATAGGTTCGCCATCACTGCCTTATACCCTTTCAGACAAACGGTTGTCCAATCTCTTCTTAAAACCCTCCAGTGTTGGACCACCCACAACTTCTGGAGGCCAGCTGTTCCAGTGATTAACTGTTCTCCCAGTGAGGAATTTTCTCGGTTGCTTCTCTCCTTGATTTGTTTTCAAGCTAATTGCTTGCAAGCCTTCCAGTTGTCTGTCTAAAGAATGAAGCCAACATCATTCTGTGATGATGCCACCACCCACACCCTGGTCATGGTTGTCCCAAAGGTGCTTTTCCAAAAGACAATAGAGTGGCTAGGAGTAAATGAATGAACTGGAATTTTTTTGGGGGGAGAGGGGGTTCCTAGAAAATGTTTCCCTTCTCATCCAAGAAACGTCTTCAGTTAAAATATTTTATTTATATATATATATATACACACAGTAAAATACATGATGAAGGTTATAGAGGAGATTCTCATAGTAAAATATATCTAAGAAATAATAGAAAAGAAGGTATAGTAATAGAACATGTCAATGACAGAATAGAAGAAGAGATACAGTGATCCCTCGATTATCGCGAGGGTTCCGTTCCAAGACCCCTCGCGATAATCGATTTTTCGCGATGTAGGGTTGCGGAAGTAAAAACACCATCTGCGCATGCGCACCCTTTTTTCATGGCCGCGCATGCGCAGATGGTGGAGTTTGCGTGGGTGGCGGGGAAGACCCAGGGAAGGTTCCTTCGGCCGCCCAGCAGCTGATCTGCTCGGCAGCGCAGCAGCAGCGAGCAGACGAAGATCGGGGTTTCCCCGCCGCCCACGCAAAGGGGAAACCCCGATTCGGCTCCTCGCTGCGCTGCTGAGCAGATCAGCTGCTGGGCGGCCGAAGGAACCTTCCCTGGGTCTTCTTCGCTGATGCCCCTGCCCGCCCGCCCGCCCGCCGCCGCCCGCCGCCCGCCAGCAAGAGGGGGAGAGATAGAGAAAGAGAGAGAAGGAAAGAAAGAGATGAGAGAGGGAGGAAGAGAGTGTGAGAGAGGAAGAAGCAAGATAGAGAAAGAGAGAGAGAAAGAAAGATGAGAAAGGAAGGAAGAGAGTGACGTCATCGGGTGGGAAAAATCGCGATATAGCGTTTCGCGAAGAACGAGATCGCGAAAATCGACGGAAGGCACTATATTGCACTTGTACTCGCCCCTTACTGACCTCTTAGGAATCTGGATAGGTCAACCGTAGATAATCTAAGGGCAAAGTGTTGGGGGTTTGGGGATGACACTATGGAGTCCGGTAATGAGTTCCACACTTCGACAACTCGGTTACTGAAGTCATATTTTTTACAGTCAAGTTTGGAGCGGTTAATATTAAGTTTAAATCTGTTGTGTGCTCTTGTGTTGTTGTGGTTGAAGCTGAAGTAGTCGCCGACAGGCAGGACGTTGCAGCATATGATCTTGTGGGCAATACTTAGATCTTGTTTAAGGCATCTTAGTTCTAGGCTTTCTAGGCCCAGGATTGAAAGTCTAGTCTCGTAGAGTATTCTATTTTGAGTGGAGGAATGAAGGGCTCTTCTGGTGAAGTATCTTTGGACATTTTCAAGGGTCTTAATGTTTCCAGCAGCTTTGCTGCTTAAAAGCTTTCCAAGCAATTTACAGAAATCATATTCATACCTGGCTCTCATCCTTCTAACCCTGGCATCTAAGAGAGAGTTCTAACATCCCCATCGTCCTCTGATTCAGACAATATCCTAACTGGGGATTCTACAGTCTCTGGTGGTTCCCCAGTTTCCAATCTCCCTTCACTCTTATTCTCAGACTCAGATGGCAAGAACATTGGCCTGCGATGCCTGTACTCCTCCAACTCCTGGTCCTCAAAATCCATGACCAGCTGAGCCAGATGTGAACCACTCACAACACATGCTAGTTGCAAAAATGGGACACAAAATGCCCTTTGTGGTATTGGATAAAGTTCTGGCATTATAATGTCGAGAGAAGACAGCCTTACCTCTTAGCGGGGTAGGGTGGACCCAGTATGCAGTGACGTTTTTGCAGAGGTCAAACAGCCTGGAATTCTTCAGAAAATCTTTATTTTCAATGGGTTTCTCTCCTGGAACCCAGAGCACCGATTGCTCAAAATAGGTGACGGCTATTTCCTCTGCCTGCAAGACAGGACATGCCCGTATTTTTTGAAGTATAAGACACTCCTTCCTCCCTATCCCCCCCCCCCCCCCAAAACTGGTCCGTTTTTGCCAAAAATTAGGTGCACAGAAGGTTTGGGAGGTTTGCAGAGAGGCTGGGGAAGGCAAAAATGCCCCCGTTTTTGCAAAACACGGACCCATTTTTGCAAAAAAGGGGGTGTGCAGAGGGTTTGGGAAGTTTGAAAAGTGCTTTTGGGACTGAGGAGGACAAAAACCTTTTTTCTTACTTTCCTTTTTGAAATATTGGTGCGTCTTATACACCAGTGCATCTTATAGTCTGAAAAATACGGTATTCGCATGCCATATTAATTATGCTGGTGCTGCACTTCAATCCAGCTCTTTCCAGGTTATTCTTATTATATATAAGTACAAGCTGATACAGGAGGCGAGCCTGTAGCCTAGAGGCTAAGGCCACTGCCTTACAAGGCAGAGCCCCAGGTTCAAATCCCAGTAAGGGTGTAGCTACCTGATGAAGGCAAATAAGCCCGAAATAGATCTATAGTAGTCTCTATTCCTTTTCATTATCAGCAAAAAAATGTTACACACACACACACACATACACTGCTAAAAAATAAAGGGAACCCTTAAACAACACAATGTAACTCCAAGTAAATCAAACTTCTGTGATATCAAGCTGTCCACTTAGGAAGCAACACTGATTAACAATCAATTTCACATGTTGTCAGCACATTCAACTTCATACAGAACAAAGTATTAAATGAGAATATTTCATTCATTCAGATCTAGGACGTGTTCTTTGAGTATTCCCTTTATTTTTTTGAGTCGTGTGTGGGGGGGGGGTATGTCACATGTTTTTTTTGCTGAATTTGAAAATTAAGGGAGACTAGGATAGATCTATTTCGGCCTTATTTTGGCCTCATCAGCTAGCCATACCCACTGGGACTTGAACCTGCAACCTTTGCCTTATAAGGCAGAGAATTATCCTCTAGGCTACAGTATCCAATCCCTTCAGCTGTGCACCAGGGAAAGGTTACATATTTTGGTGTCGAATCATATATATATTTCTGGGGTACCATTCTTTTTTCTTGGACTAAAAACGGAAGTGTGCCACACTCACAAAAGACCAACGTGTGCTTTCTTGATCCGTTAGCCGCCGAACAGAAAAATGAAACGAGCAAGCAGGCAAGACGGCCCATCAATTCCTGCCATGGGAATGGAAGACGCATCGAACGAAGGAGCCAGCCAGAGTCTTGCGGGAATACAAAAATATTCTCCTCCCCACCCTTGACCCCTCAATTTGCTAGTCTGCCGTGTAACGCGAGAAACATGAAAAAACAGTTTGAACTGAATCCCTTGCAGATTCGACACGCCAGTTTAAGTGTGAAATAGGATGGGTTTTTATTTTTTACTTTTTGAGATTGGAAAAGAGAGTTTTCCACCCCAAAACGCTTTTGAAATGATTGAAGCTGTCCTTTTGCCATTCGGAAGGGCTGCTTTGGTTGCACAATGTGGCGCTTTGAACTCAGAACGGGGGTATTTGCACACTTTTGAAAGTGCAAGGGTTGCCCTGAAGGTAACGCTCCAATTTTTTTTTCTGTGCCTACACTAATGGTACAAATGTGAAACTTGAGATATGCATTATTTGGAGTGCCTGTGAGTGATAGAGAGGCCGCTGCGGAGGAAAGAGCTTCATCCAACTGGTGGAGGCTAAATGAAGCTCTTTCCTCCGCAGTGGCCTCTCTATCACTCTGTAAGACTCCTGAATGAGAATGGGGGTCAGACTAGATGGCCACTGAGGTCCCTTCCCTCTCTATCTTTCTGTAAGTCTCCTGAATGAGAAGGCGGGTCAGACTAGATGGCCACTGAGGTCCCTTCCCTCTCTATCATTCTGTAAGACTCCTGAATGAGAAGGGGGGTCAGATTAGATGGCCACTGAGGTCCCTTCCCTCTCTATCATTCTGTAAGTCTCCTGAATGAGAAGGGGGGTCAGACTAGATGGCCACTGAGGTCCCTTCTCTATCATTCTGTAAGTCTCCTGAATGAGAAGGGGGGGTGTCAGACTAGATGGCCACTGAGGTCCCTTCCCTCCCTATCATTCTGTAAGTCTCCTGAATGAGAAGGGGGGTCAGACTAGATGGCCACTGAGGTCCCTTCCCTCTCTATCATTCTGTAAGTCTCCTGAATGAGAAGGGGGGGGGTCAGACTAGATGGCCACTGAGGTCCCTTCCATCTCTATCATTCAACTGGTGTGTGTGTATGAAAGAGCAAACTGTCCCATTCTTTCCTTCCAAAAGTAGCGTTTTGTAACAACCGTTCTGATTGGATGGTGGCGAAGTGTCCCATGTGGCCAAAAGGCTGTGGCTGAATGTGGATTTTTGTGACCAAAGGGCTGGAGTGAAGAGCTAGGGGCCTTTGGGCGAGGGAGAGAAGGCAGCGGCCGATCAGCTGCTGCGGAGGAAAGAGCTTCATCCAACTGGCGGAGGCAAAAAGTCCCATCCCCGCGTAGCTGCAGCAGTGTTTCGAAATGGCGTCTGTAAGTGATGTACGTTACAAGCAGCGTGTCGTCATTGAATTTCTCACTGCGGAGAAAGAAACTGTTGGGAACATTCACAAATGTTTGTGTACAGTTTATGGAGAATCTGCATGGATCTGAATGGATGCCATTTGCAGAAGACATTTGTTGGAGGATGACGAAGTGGTGATTTGCACAGTGCAGAAATGGCTTTGTGACCAGAACAAGGA
Source organism: Erythrolamprus reginae (assembly GCF_031021105.1). NCBI lineage: Eukaryota > Metazoa > Chordata > Lepidosauria > Squamata > Dipsadidae > Erythrolamprus > Erythrolamprus reginae. Next base: position 46,426,421 of record NC_091957.1, read on the forward strand.
GTGGTACCAACAGGGCATACTGGCCCTTGTGTCTCCCTGGAGGAAGGCCATAGAACGGGATGGAGATTACGTGGAAAAAAAAGGAATGTAGAAGAAACATCATTCTTCTGTGTAAGTTTCGTTGTGGTCAATAAATAATTGTTGAAGAAAAAAATGTGGTGCATTACTGGGAGTCACTGCTCACAGTCACTCATGCCCTCATCACCTCGAGGCTCGACTACTGTAACGCTCTCTACCTGGGGCTACCTTTGAAAAGTGTTCGGAAACTTCAGATCGTGCAGAATGCAGCTGCGAGAGCAATCATGGGCTTTCCCAAATATGCCCATGTTACACCAACACTCCGCAGTCTGCATTGGTTGCTGATCAGTTTCCGGTCACAATTCAAAGTGTTGGTTATGACCTATAAAGCCCTTCATGGCACCGGACCAGATTACCTCAGGGACCGCCTTCTGCTGCATGAATCCCAGCAACCAGTTAGGTCCCACAGAGTGGATCTTCTCCGGGTCCCGTCAACCAAACAATGTCACTTGGTGGGACCCAGAGGAAGAGCCTTCTCTGTGGCAGCCCCACCCTCTGGAACCAACTCCCCCCAGAGATTAGAATTGCCCCCACCCTCCTTGCCTTTCGTAAGCTGCTTAAAACCCACCTCTGCCGCCAGGCATGGGGGAACTGAGATACTCTTTCCCCCTAGGCCTTTACAATTTTATGCATGGTATGTCTGTATGTATGATTGGTTTTTATATAATGGGTTGTTAACTGTTTTTAGTATTGGATTTTGTTATATACTATTTTGCTGCTGTTGTTAGCCGCCCCGAGTCTGCGGAGAGGGGTGGCATACAAATCCAATAAATAAATAAACAATAAATAAATAAATTACTTTCTGGGCGATCCTCGTAGGTTGCGTTTAACTAGCCGTGGCTACTTATTGATGGATAGGATTGTAAGGAGATGTTTCAGTGCCTATTCTTTGTTTCTAAAAATTTTGCATTTTATTTGTGGCATGACATTGTTACAGCTAGGACCGAGTTTACTTGTGGGGTGAAAAAAATAACAGGAGAGGATTCCCAGCCTTGTGAGCTCCTCTCTGGACCTCGGCCCTGCTTTCCCGCGTCCCTACTGCTGCCTGTGCCCAGCCGAGGGCAGCCTGGGCTCCAGCAGCACCTCACCGGTCTCCTGCGTGGACTCCTGGGGCTCCTTGGTGGGCGAGCCACTATTATTATTATTATTTATTATTATTTATTGGATTTGTATGCCGCCCCTCTTTGCAGACTCGGGGCAGCTAACAACAATGATAAAAACCAACATGTAACAATCCAATTTAATAAAACAACTAATAACCCTTATTATAAAAACCAAACATACACACAAACATACCACACATAACTTGTAATGGCCTAGGGGAAGGAATATCCTAACTCCCCCATGCCTGGTGACAAAGGTGGGTCTTGAGTAATTTGCAGCCACCTCTCCGAGCTGATTGGCCAGGAGAGCCATCTGCTGCTCACCTGCGGGGCAGGGCGGCTTGAGCAGGCGGTAAAAGCAGGGCTGAGGTCTGGAGAGGTGCAGCCACCAAGGGTGCTGTGGGCCATGGTTAGGGTGCTTCTGGTCTGGGCTGCCATCTCTGTGCTTTGGGTACGAATCTGCACATGCGCAGGAAGCTAAAGGGGGTGCATACATGCGCCGCCCCGACCATCGGAGCCTTCCAGTAGGGCTGTGAATGGCTGCCCTTTACTGGTTATACCTATACTAGACCAGGACTCACTGCTCACAGTCACTCATGCCCTCATCACCTCGAGGCTCGACTACTGTAACGCGCTCTACCTGGGGCTACCTCTGAAAAGTGTTCGGAAACTTCAGATTGTGCAGAATGCAGCTGCGAGAGCAATCATGGGCTTTCCCAAGTATGCCCATGTTTCACCAACACTCCGCAGTCTGCATTGGTTGCTGATCAGTTTCCGGTCACAATTCAAAGTGTTGGTTATGACCTATAAAGCCCTTCATGGCATCGGACCAGAATATCTCCGGGACCGCCTTCTGCCACACAAATCCCAGCGACCGGTTAGATCCCACAGAGTTGGCCTTCTCCGGGTCCCGTCGACTAAACAATGTTGTCTGGCGGGACCCAGGGGAAGAGCCTTCTCTGTGGTGGCCCCGTCCCTCTGGAACCAACTCCCCCCAGAGATCAGAATTGCCCCCACCCTCCTTGCCTTTCGTAAACTTCTCAAAACCCACCTCTGCCGTCAGGCATGGGGGAATTGAAATATCTTCTCCAGGCCTATATAATTTATGTATGGTGTGTTGTGTGCATGTTTTTTTAAATTATGGGTTTTTAACTTCGTATTATTATATTTGCGTAGTATGTTTGTGTGTATGCCTGGTTTTATAATAAGGGTTTTTAGTTGTTTTATTAATTGGATTGTTACATGTTTTTTTTTTTTATCATTGTTGTTAGCCACCCCGAGTCTACGGAGAGGGGCGGCATACAAGTCCAATAAATAAATAAATAAATTTGTATTGTACATTGTTTCTGTCACTGCTGTGAGCCGCCCCGAGTCTACGGAGAGGGGCGGCATACAAATTTAATAAATTAATATAATATAATATAATATAATATAATATAATATAATATAATATAATATAATATAATATAATATAATATAAAATAAAATAAAATAAAATAAAATACATACATACATACATACATACATACATACATACATACATACATACATACATACATAAAATACTCCCATTAACACTTACAGGGCAAGTGATTAGAATACGAGAGCAAACCCCACTCCCTCCTAACGCTAATGATGTCGCCTAGTTGGGTAATGAAACGTCTCCCGAAACCAACCAAGCTCAGAGACCACCGAAGACTTGTTTTCAACCCTGAGCTATAAATATTCAAATCCAATAAATAAATAAATAAATTTGTATTGTACATTGTTTCTGTCACTGCTGTGAGCCGCCCCGAGTCTACGGAGAGGGGCGGCATACAAATTTAATAAATAAATATAATATAATATAATATAATGTAATGTAATGTAATGTAATGTAATGTAATGTAATGTAATGTAATGTAATGTAATGTAATGTAATGTAATATAATATAAAATAAAATAAAATAAAATAATAAAATAAAATAAAATAAAATAAAATAAAATAAAATACATACATACATACCTACATACCTACATACATACATACATACATACATACATACATACATAAAATACTCCCATTAACACTTACAGGGCAAGTGATTAGAATACGAGAGCAAACCCCACTCCCTCCTAACGCTAATGATGTTGCCTAGTTGGGGAATGAAACGTCTCCCGAAACCAACCAAGCTCAGAGACCACCGAAGACTCCTTTTCAACCCTGAGCTATAAATATTCTCTTGCCTGCTTAGATGTTTTGCACACCGGGTGTGAAGCCAAGCATCCCTGGAAAAGACTGGGAGGCCCTGAAAAAACGGGAAGGCTGTAAATCCAATTAAAGGGATGAAGCACACTGAGAAACCGACCATTGGTCATGGGGGATGATATTTCACTTATTCTTTCCTTGCTACCCTCCATCCCAGCTGGGCTGCGTTTGGCCTTATGGTTGACTTCCCCTTCCTTGTTTTAGGGAAGATTCCATTTAACGTTAGCATATGTTGAATCTCAGACTCTTTCTCTCTCTCGCTGGCCTGTGAGTGATTTAAAAACCAGTGGGGATTAGTCTCCTCCGTCCTTTGGAAATGGCTATAAATCTGCTCGCCGGCCAGAGAGTCTTTATTTAATTCAGCACATTCTTTCCTCCTGCATACCTCCGGCGCCTCCGTCTCCATCTGCGATGCTTCTGGTATCCCTTTAATCTGATTTTGGAGGAAGCATTTGGGATCGCCCATGAAAAAGAGACCAGTTATTCCCTGCAAAAGAAGAGCAAAAATATAGCTAGGTAAAGGCGCTGGAGGAAATGAAGGCAACAGAGCAGAGGGGAAAAGCTCCTGGTTTGCTTGTCCCTGTTGGTCGTTGGAGAGTCAGTCACGAAGGCAGCGTGAGGTTAGGTTAGGTTAGGTTAGGTTTATTGGATTTATATGCCGCCCCTCTCCGCAAACTCGGGGCGGCTCACAACAATAATAAAAAACAGTACAGTACACAATACCAAATCCAATGCCCACCCATCCAGTTCCAATTTAAATTAATAATCTCATAAAAAACAGTATATATAAAAAACAGGCAAACAGGCACACAATCAATCAACAAAACAACATGGGCAAGGGTGAGGTGTTTTAGTTCCCCCATGCCTGACGGCAAAGGTGGGTCTTAAGGAGTTTACGAAAGGCAGGGAGGGTGGGGGCAATCCTAATCTCAGGGGGGAGCTGGTTCCAGAGGGTCGGGGCCCCCACAGAGAAGGCTCTTCCCCTGGGTCCCGCCAGACGACATTGTTTAGTCGACGGGACCCGGAGAAGGCCAACTCTGTGGGACCTAACCGGTCGCTGGGATTCATGCGGCAGGAGGCGGTCCCGAAGATATTCTGGTCCGGTGCCATGAAGGGCTTTATAGGTCATAACCAACACTTTGAATTGTGACCGGAAACTGATCGGCAGCCAATGCAGACTGCGGAGTGTTGGAGTGATATGGGTATACTTGGAGAAGCCCATAATTGCTCTCGCAGCTGCATTCTGCACGATCTGAAGTTTCCGAACACTTTTCAAAGGTAGCCCCATGTAGAGAGCATTACAGTAGTCGAGCCTCGAGGTGATGAGGGCATGAGTGACTGTGAGCAATGACTCCCGGTCCAAATAGGGCCGCAACTGGCGCACCAGGCGAACCTGGGCAAACGCCCCCCTCGCCACAGCTGAAAGGTGTTTTTCTAATGTGAGCTGTGGATCGAGGAGGACGCCCAAGTTGCGGACCCTCTCTGAGGGGGTCAATAATTCCCCCCCCCCAGGGTAATGGACGGCCAGATAGAATTGTCCTTGGGAGGCAAAACCCACAGCCACTCCGTCTTGTCTGGGTTGAGTTCGAGTTTGTTGACACCCATCCAGGCCCCAACAGCCTCCAGGCACCGGCACATCACTTCCACTGCTTCGTTGACTGGACATGGGGTGGAGATGTACAACTGAGGCTCCGCCCACCCACCTGGACACCGCCATTTGGGTTCTTTTACCCTCTGTGCAGGCACGGAACCAGTGAAGGGGCCACTCGTCTTTGGCGCTACTGGTTTGCCCTCCGAGGCCATTGCAGCAGTGAAGGGCTACCAAAGTTTTTACTACCACACTGTGGGCAGGGCTTATGCAGGACGCCCTGTATTTTCTTTCAACATCTTTATGTGCAAATTGGGTGCTTTGGGGTGGAGCTCCATTTTTGCAACGCCACTGCGTTCCCCACCCCGTCCGGGCAGCAGCCCACCTCTACATTGCAGGGGTGTGCCTGTCTGGCGGGCGCACATGTGCACATTAGCATGAGATTTTAGTTCTGGGCATGCACAGCAAGAAAAATTTTGTATGATGACCAGTGTTGGGTGAACTGAACCTGCAAAGTTCGGGTTCATACTGAACTTTGCGCGGTTCGGTATACCGAACCCGAACCCGAATTTTTGCAAAAGTTCGGGTTCAGGTTTGGGAGAGCGCCAGGAAGCGCCGCTGCCCAGCTGTCACCTTCAGAAAGAGCCGGGGCGCTCTCGGTGGTCTCCCGAACGCCGAACCCGGAAGTTCGGCAAAAGTTCGGGTTTGGGTTCGGGAGAGCACTGGGAAGCACCCCGACTGTTCCGGAAGGTGACAGCTGGGCGGCGGCACTTCCTGGCGCTTTCCCGAGCGCCAAACTCAAAAGTTCGGCAAAAATTCGGGTTCGGGTGCCGAACCTGAACTTTTTAAAAAAATTGGGTGCTGAACCCAAACCTGAACTTCGTTGGGTTTGCCCAACACTAATGATGACACATGCGCAAGTGAGGTTTTGTGGATTTTCGGCGATATTTTTGCTTCAGCACATGCACGGAAGCAAAAAATCAGCGAAAATTACCGAAATCTCGTTCACATGTCCCCATGTGAGATTTAGTTTGCTGCACATGTGTATAAGCCAAATCTCGAGTGGGAGCGCGCAGCTGCATGCACATCCCGGATTTCCCTACCGAGATGGCGCTCTGGATAGCGTAACCTGGAACCCATTACTGCAAGGAATGCTTTGCGCCTGCACATCAGGTAAAAGAATACAAATGGCGGCATCTGGGCATGTGGGCAGAGCCTCGCGCTGCCTTTGCGACCGGCTTTCCGATGACCCACAGACACAAGCGAACTGGGAGCATTTTACCTCTGCAACAGAGGTATACCTGCAAGCCCACAGTTATTCTAATTCAGGATCTACAGTACAGTGGTACCTCTACTTATGATCTTAATTTGTTCCATGACCAGGTTCTTAAGTAGAAAAGTTTGTAAGTAGAAGCAATTTTTCCCATAGAAATCAATGTAAAAGCAAATAACGCATGCAAACCCATTAAGAAAGAAATAAAAGCTTGGAATTTGGGTGGGAGGAGGAGGAGGAAGAAGAGGAGGAGGACAGTCACTGCCCAGAGCGAAAGGAACATTTCCTTTCTCTGGGCGCTGGCAGAGGTTTATTCCCTCTCGAAGCGCCCAGAGAAAGGAAAATGCTTTGTTCGCTCTGGACTGCCAAAGCCTTCTTAAGCGCCACCAAAAGGCTCCTCTGGTCAGGATTAAAGGGGGAACGGCAGGAAACTGGCCAGGCCTTCGTACCGATCTCAAATTTCCTGGGAAATTTTTCCGGGCTCAGGTTCTTAAGTAGAAAATGGTTCTTGAGAAGAGGCAAAAAAATCTTGAACACCCGGTTCTTATCTAGAAATGTTCTTAAGTAGAGGAACCACTGTATATCCATTTTTAGTTTTGCATCAAAAGTGGGACGCAGCGGAATAAACCTTTTCGGCAGTCTATAAATACTTCTCTACGCCTCTGATTTGCTGTTCGAACATAAAATAAATTTAAAAAGCCACCTCGGATTCAGAAGGTTCACCATGGGGGCTTTGCTTGAATGCCTTGTGTTATAATGAATATTTTCCCCTTCCTGCTGACTTCCTTGTTTTGCTTTTTTTAAAAAACAAACTGGCATTGCCTATTAGCTAGGAGACTCCGCTATGAATCAAGAAATTCCAGGTTTGACTCGGACCCGCTGGGTCCACCAACTGAAGTCAGCCGTAATGTACCGGTAGTTTACTGGCTTAGCGCACAACACAAAACTGGCCAATTTGCTTTATTCTTGTGCAGAAAATCGACATCTTGCATTGTTTTGCTTTTAAAACAGGAGGGGATTATTCAGGCAGGCTGTAGCTGAAATGAGAACCAGGCTGACCTGAACTCAGAGGTGGGCTGCTGCCAGGACGGGGTGGAACGCTGTTCCACTGGCGAAAATGGAGTTGCACGTGTGTCTCCATCGCAACTCGCCATTCACGTGCTATGCGTGCGAGATTCAACTTCTGTGCATGTGCAGAAGCCAAATCTCGCCGACCCAGCCAGCAGTGACAGTACCTGCTGCTAGGTGGAGCCAGAGAGTGCAGCACTCGTTCGGCGGGCATGGGGTGCCTCTGCTGCTGCTGGGGCCATTTGGAGAGGAAACTCAAGCCGCCCACCCTCTCTAGCCCCGCGCATGCGCACTTGCGCCTCCCTGCCCCCTTGCCCCCTTGCCCCCTTCCCCCCTTGCCCCCTTGCCCCCTTGCCCCCTTGCCCCCTTCCCCCCTGCCCCCCTGCCCCCCTGCCCCCCTGCCCCCCTGCCCCCCTGCCCCCTGCCCCCTGCCCCCCTGCCCCCCTGCCCCCCTGCCCCCCTGCCCCCCTGCCCCCCTGCCCCCCTGCCCCCCTGCCCCCCTGCCCCCCTGCCCCCCTGCCCCCCTGCCCCCTCCCCCCTCCCCCCTGCCCCCCTGCCCCCCTGCCCCCCTGCCCCCCTGCCCCCCTGCCCCCCTGCCCCCCTCTCGACCATTCCAGTAGGACCACGAATGGCGGCCCTTTACTGCCTGAACTATGTCTTGGAAATGGATATACATACATTCTTAAAATCGTGTATTTCAAGGACTTCCTCATGACCCTTCCCGGTATGAAAGGTCTCTGTCCAGGCGAGGGGATCGATCTTCAGTAATATTTTCTGTTCTTCCATGTTGCTGACAAACATGTGCTCCAGTTCATAAATCTGAAAAAGAGATTGGGGAAGAATATGAATCTGCTGCAGTGCATGCTGCACCTTGGTGTGGTGCGGTTAGGGCAGAGGTCAGCAACCCAGAGCTGCCTGTGGCTCCTTCACTCCTCCGTTGTATTGTGGTTGGCTTCAGGCCAGCTCCTTTGGCTGCTGATTTTGGACGCAGAGGAGTGGTAGCCATCTGATTACAGAAGACCCGTTTGGCTGGAGGAAGAATCAGACAGTGAACCAGAAAGAGAGGCAGAGAGACAAATGGAGCAGGAAGGGACTGGAAAGGCAAAGAGGGGAATGGAGTCAGTCAGATCTCCAGCCAGAGTTTCATCTGAATCAGAAGGGGAAGAGTTAATGAACAATCCTATTCTGAATGTTCGGGTTAGGAGAATGCTGGGAAGACAAGAGCAGCTGCGCAAACGTGGAAACAGATTATAGGTCACAAGTGATAAGAATTAATGACGCTGCTGCAACCTTGAAAAAGGGGAGGGTTGGAGAGGTTTGTGTGGGAGTCTATCGTTCAGTTTTGAAGAAAGTTTGTTGAATTGTGGTTTCGTGTTTGCTGTGGATTTCTGGACATTTAAGTGTGAGTTATTTCTGGCTGACGTAAGCCTGAAAGGCTTCTGCACTGACTGGAGTAATTAACTCTGACCTATTGAACTCTTAAACTAACATTGCTTTGAAGTGCCGTGGTTTGCAGTTTTCTGAATATAAAGAACAACCCTTACTTCCTGTTTACAAACCTGGGTTCGTTCCTGGGTGACCCGTGGCCAGGCAGAACATGCTGTAGCTCCCTGTTGCTCAAAATATACATCCCAACCAGTGGTGGGATGCTGCTGGTGTGGGCCACTCTATAGAGTGGTGGTAAAATCAAGGATGTGTGAGCAGCTGTGCATGACCGGCGAGCGCACCACCCCCGCACAATATTTATCTTCTCTGCATGCGCAGAAAAAATTCTGCAGGGTAGGTTAACCATATTGGGTTCTACATGGAATGTATGCAAGAAAAAGGAGAAATATATTTTTCTCTTTCTCTTTTCTTTTCTTCTTTTGTTTTTCCTTTTCTCCCCTTCTCTTTCCTTAACTTCCTTTTTTAATCTTTAACTTTTTTTATTTTTTATTTTACCTATTAAAAGGGATTGTTATTAATTAGGTTTATTAATTTGGTTTATTAATATGGCGACATTTGTGATACATTATTTGGTTTTTGTCCCCCTCGAATTTGTTATAATTTTTTCTTAGTAAGGATTAGATCTAATGTAAATACCTCTGGATGTAATTGGAAATTTTTGCTCTTTTTTCTTGTTTCGTTTTGGCATTTAAATATAAGAAAAGGTTAAGAAATATACACGGAAATTGATATTGATGAGATATGGAGAAAATTGAAGCACTATGGCCTAATTAATTAGATGTGATTAAGATTAGGAACAGCCTAAAAAGTGTACAGTAATACCTTGTCTTACGAACCTAATTGGTTCCCGGGGGAGGTTCGTAAGACGAAAAGTTCATAAGACGAAACATTGTTTCCCATAGGAAACAATGTAAAATCAATTAATCCGTGCAACGAAACCCCCCCCCCCCCGCAAAAAACCGCCGCCGCCCAGCTGTCACCTTTTGAAACAGCCGGGGGGGCTTCTCGGAGTCCTCCTGCAACTGAACGCCAAACCCGAACTTCTGGGTTCGGCGTTCGGGAGGCCGCCGAGAAGCCGCCCGGCTGTTTTAAAAGGTGACAGCCGGGCGGCGGGGCTTCTTGGCAGCGGCGACGGCGGGTTCGTAAGAAGGAAAAAGTTCGTAAGAAGAGGCAAAAAATTTCTGAACCCCGGGTTCGTATCTCGGGTTGTTTGTAAGACAAGGGGTTCGTATCATGAGGTACCACTGTATTAGCTAACAGTTTTTGTTTTTTTTTTAAATATCATATAAGAAATCTGATTAATTATTTTTGTCCAGATGTCAAATGTAAAGGAGGTAGCATTGGATAGATTATGTATACTGAATTTTTTTTTTTAAAAAAATGATTCATTGTAATACAATTCAATAATGATGGTATTTTACTTTGTACATGTGATTGGAGTGAAAAATATAAATATTATTTGCTAAATCTCATGGCAGGACACTTGCCCACATAAGATTTTGATGATTTTTGCCGGTTTTTTTGCTTCCGCGCATGCCCAGAAGCAAAGAAATCGCCGAAATTGTTGAAATCTTGCACGCACGAGCATTCTCACATGAGATTTGGTTTCTGCATATGTACAGGAAGCTGAACCTCACACCCACACCAGTTGTGCATGCCCCCGGGCCTGTTGCCCGAAACGTATCGGTATCGTCAGTGGTGGGCAGACAGAATTGCAGCTTTTTCTTCCATTCAGCCTGTTAGTGAATTCTTCAAACTTTAAAAAAAAATATTTTTATTGATCTTAAAATATAAAACACACGCACAACATACAAGTGCTCAGTGATTAGTGCCTACCACCAGACAATATTCGTACCCCTCCACCAGAATTTGAGACATCTTCCCCCAGGTTCATTATTATTTATGTTTGGTATGTATGTGCTGTTTGGTTTTAATTATGATAGGGTTTTTAGTTATTTTTAATATTAGATTTGTGCCATTGTAATATTGTTTTTATCGTTGTTGTGAGCCGCCCCGAGTCTTCGGAGAGGGGCGGCATACAAATCTAATAAATTGAGTTGAATTGAATTGAATATTTTATATCTATCATTTAACTCAAGAGCAATATATCTTTTTACATATTATAAAGTGATTCTAATTTATTTTTTTATAGTTTGGTCTCAAATTCTATTGACCACATAGCCTCTTACCGTGTCCCATCATCCCATCAGTTCCCGCAAATCAATTTCATTGCCCGAGTTCATCCTCTTATCCATAATCTCAAATTGAATATGACCATCACGTACCGGTACCAGTTTTGTATTGTCCATTTTGTTGCATCCTTCCAACCTATTACCGCCTGAGCGCTTTCTATCACTGTTTCTTTTATTTCTCTAAATTCTCCCATCTTGTTCCTTTTAACTAATGCTGCCATTTCCTTTGTAATTGTCCATCGTATATTTAACAACCTATTAGTGTCCTCTTGCACTTCTTTCAAAAAGTTCTGCACTATCGGACATTCCCAAAACATATGCATAAAAACTTACTTATCTTGACACCCATGCCAACAAGTATTTTTAACATTCTGCTGAAAGTATGCAAGTGTGTGATACCACTTATGTAATATTTTCCTTCTCATTTCCCTAACCCTTGTATTCTTAATTTTCCTTATATTCACCACTATATTTTTCATCTCTTGCACATCTACTTGTAATTCACTCTGACACCATTTAGCCAGTCCTTGGATCACACACCTGCCTGCCTGCACTAACATCTTATATATATATTACTTGTTTGCGCCTTGGTACCCTCACTTTTTCCTCTTATTATTTTCTCTAACTCTATCTCCTCCCTAAATAGTGCTTGTGAATTCTTCAAACTTCACACACCAATAGGTTTCACACCATGGAAAGTTGAAGGTAGATTCTTGCGGGGGAAGCGGTTAGTTTGCCTCATGAGATAATCCCTGAGGATAGATTGTGTTTTAGGTCAGACCTGGTGGCATCTGAAAAACAGACTGGAAAAAAGATCTTGAAATTCCACTCTGTTTACAAGGAACTTATTTTGGGGGGGAGGAGTTATTTTTATGGCTGACTCAATTTCATTCTCCTACTTTTGAATGAGAGTTTGGGACCTGCTAACGCACCCAACGAGTTGTCCTCAATGGTTCCAAATCCACATGGAAGAAAGTAGGCAGCGGGGTACCACAGGGTTCTGTCCTGGGCCCTGTGCTCTTCAACATTTTCATCAATGACCTGGACGAGGGAATAGAAGGGCAACTAATCAAATTCGCAGACGACACCAAGTTGGCGGAGGTAGCCAACACCCTTGAACACAGGCTCAAATTACAGAAAGACCTAGACAGACTAACACAGTGGGCCCACACCAACAAAATGATGTTCAACATCGACAAGAGCAAAGTCCTTCACCTAGGTAAAAAAAATCCCTGGACACACATACAGCCTGGGAGAAACCCCTCTCAGCAGTAGTGATGGCGAAAGAGATCTCGGAGTCTTGGTGGATAATCAACTAAACATGAGCCAACAATGTGCAGCCACCGCCAAAAAAGCCAATACAATCCTAAGCTACATCAACAGGGGAATACACTCCAAGACCAGGGAAGTCTTAATACCACTCTACTACGCCCTGGTCAGACCACACCTGGAGTACTGTGTTCAGTTCTGGTCACCACACTTCAAAAAAGACATTGAAACTCTGAAGAAGGTGCAGAAAAGAGCAACCAAAATGATCAGGGGTCTAGAAACCAAGACTTACGAAGAGAGACTGTGGGAACTGGGCATGGATAGTCTAGAGAAAAGGAGGGCCAGAGCGGACATGATAGCAGTCTACAGGCATACGAGGGGTTGCCACAGAGAGGAGGGGATGACTTTATTCTCCAGGGCACCGGAGGGCCGGATGAGGAACAATGGCTGGAAGCTGACCAAGGAGAGATTCAACCTGGAAATAAGGAAGAACTTCCTGACGGTCAGAACGATCAACCAGTGGAACAACCTACCAGCGGACATTGTGAACTCCAATATGCTGGACATTTTTAAGAGGAAATTGGACTGCCATTTGGCTAGGATGCTATAGGGTTCCTGCTTAGTTTTTTAAATTAACTTAAATATTATATTTGTTTTACATTGTATTGTTATTGCTGTGAGCCGCCCCAAGTCTGCGGAGAGGGGCGGCATACAAATCTGATTAAATTAAACTAAACTAAACTAAACTAGGCAGGGGGTTGGACTTGATGACCCGCATGGTCCCTTCCAACTCTAACAATAAATAAACTAACTAACTAACTAACTAACTAACTAACTAACTAACTAACTAACTAACTAACTAACGCAGAATTGTGGCCAAGCTCTGAGAGAGAATATATAAGCTGGGAGAAGAACGGTTTTGAACAAACCTTATTTGTTTCTGAGGCAATAAAGTTGAAATATTCATGGCGTTGTTTCGCTGGGACTTACTTTATGGCCCGATCACACAGCTTCGATCCACAGGGACCTCTAAAAATATCTCCCTCAAATTGCAATGTTTAATGCATCAGAAAGGGAAGATGATGAAATGCAGAGGGAGTTGTCATATTAATGAGATTTAATTAGCTCAATTCAATGCTAATTAATTGGAAATTAAAACGAAAACGGATTTATTATCCCGGGTGCAGTGTTGTTCCTGGCTCTGCTTGAATGTCTGAAGACTGTAACATGTCATTCAGAGGACAAATGCTTTTTCTTGGCGTGACAAAGGTTGGACATCCCTGGTGTAGACCCTTCCAATCCATCAGAAGGGAGCTTAGAGGTCTTCTAGTCCAATCCTCTGCTCAAGCAGGAGACCCTATTTTAGACAGGTGGCTGTGCAGTCTTTTCTTAAAACTTCCAGTAGCGAAGCACCCACAATTTCTGAAGAACGGAATGGAGTGGAGTGGAATGGAATGGAATAGAATAGAATAGAATTGTTGTGGTTAGCTCTGGCCCAGCTCCTGCCACAAGGACTGTGGATGTGGGGGAGACATCCACATGCCGCAGGCCTGGTTTGCTCCCGGTGGAATCTGCTGATGAAGGCTCCTCTGACCAAGAAGACATGAGTGACCGGGAGGAGGAGAGTATGGCAGACAGCTCAGAAGGAGATCAATTATCTAGCTCCTCCTTGGATTCAGAACAAGAGTTAATGATACAGCCACGCATGCGGAGAGCGATGCATAGGCAGCAACAACTGAGAGATTATTATCAAAGAAAATGAGGCCACCTGTGGTTGGGTGGGACTGTGGTGATTAGTGAGGCTGCTATAAAGAGCAGCCTGTGGGTTTGGCCATTGTGGAGGGTTATCTGATCGTTGGGTTTTCATGACTGCTTTACTGACTTTGACCTTTTGTGTGCTGATTTTTCCCCGCTTTGAAACTAAACCAGAGCAAAGTGTGTTTCACTTTGTGAAAGAAGAATTGCCTCACAGCTGCAAGCTAAGTATCACAGAACTGATAAGGAACTTGTACAAATTGCCAGTTTGTTTGGAGACCAGTGCTCTTTGCTATACCAAAAGAGGGCGTGTGTGTTTCTGAAATTTGTACCTGTGAATTTTTGGGAGGAGTCTACCAGAGAGCCCGACAGAACAAGAATAGAATAGAATAGAATAGAATAGCTGAGTTGCCAAGTGTCTAAATTTTGATCACATGATCTTGGACCAATGATTGTAAGGTTGAAAATTAATCACAAGTCACTTTTTTCAGTGTTGGCGTAGCTTTGAACCGTCAGCGACAAACTGTTGTAAGTTGAGGACTACTTGAATTGTACAAACCCAGCCCAATTTGGTTTAGTCAATGAATTGTGATTGAGAATGTAATGGAGCTGAAGTCCCCCTGTGATTTAGAGGAAACCCTGACTGGAGATCTGACTGGCTCCATTTCCCTCTCTGTCTCTCTAACCCCTTCCTCACTTCTGTCTCCTTCTGGTTCACTGTCTGATTCCTCCTCCAGCCAGACGGGTCTTCTGTGATCAGACGGCTCCCACTCTTCTGAGTCAAAATCAGCAGCCATAGGAGCTGGCCTGAAGCCAACCACAACACCCCCAAGAGACAATCCTGCAGCACCCTAACCCAGAGCGAAAGTTTGCGATCCAGTGATGTGGCAATAGCAGCTGTGTTGTTGCAAGAAAATGAGAAGGGACAACTTCTACCATGTGCATATTTCGCCAAAAAACTGTAGAGGAATCTACCTGGCTTGGAGTTCTGTTTGCTATGGGTGTATTACTTGGAGGCCTGTCATTTTGTTGTGACTTGTGAGCTAAGTCTGTATTTCTGAGTGATGGGAATCAGTACTTTCATGTGCAAAAAGAGGGTGGGGAAAATATTTACTGACCCCTCGCATCCTGGACACAAACTGTTTCAACTCCTACCCTCAAAACGTTGCTACAGAGCACTGCACACCAAGACAACTAGACACAAGAACAGTTTTTTCCCGAACGCCATCACTCTACTAAACAAATAATTCCCTCAACACTGTCAGACTTTTTACTAAATCCGCACTTCTATTCTACTAGCTTTTCTCATCATTCCTATCGCCCTTTTCCTCCCACTTAGGACTGTATGACTGTAACTTGTTGCTTGTATCCTAAGATTTTTATTAATACTGATTGTTTCTTCATTGCTTATTTGACCCCTATGACAATCATTAAGTGTTGTACCACATGATTCTTGACAAATGTATATTTTCTTTTATGTACACTGAGAGCATCTGCACCAAGACAAATTCCTTGTGTGTCCAATCACACTTGGCCAATTCTATTCTATTCTAAATCACTGATGCTTATCATCTTACAGATGTCAAAGGGCAATTAAAATAAAAGGAGGAATCTTGAAGGAAAGGCAGATAAGCTGAGCTAATGGTGGGTGTCTTCTTCCTGCACTTAACTCCAGCATTTTAAAGGTCTAAGAACACCATTCTTCAGAATGAAAGTATGAAACTGTTCTCCTTCCCACCGTATTTACTTTTTGGGACCAGGATGAAAGTGATTTTTTCCCTTTCAATTTGCTCTGCTTGTCCTTTCTTTGTTGTGTGCTAAAATGACATTTGAAACCAGACTTTCATGCAATGTGTTTTTCCTGGATGGTATTACAGAAGTCTGGGCAAACAGTAGTTTCCTGATGCTGACTGTTTGTTCCACTGGGATGATTTAAAACAGGGGACAGGAGGTGGCCTGCTAAATGTTGCCCCACAACTCCCATTATCCTGGGCAGCTGGCTGGTGATTGGAGTTAGCATTCGGCAAACCCCCAACACTTTACCCTTAGATTATCCATGGTTGACCTATTCTGATTCCTAAGAGGTCAGTAAGGGGCGAGTACAAGTGCACTAGAGTGCCTTCCGTCCCCTGTCCTATTGCTCTCCTATATCTCCTATACCTTTCTTCTATTCCTGTATCTCTTCTTCTATTCTTTCATTGATATGTTCTATTACTATACCTTCTTTTCTATTCTTTCATAGATATATTTTACTATGAGTATCTCCTCTATAACCTTCATCATGTATTTTACTATGTGTGTATATATATATACCCACTAAAACCCTCATTGTGTATTGGACAAAATAAACAAATAAACAAACAAACAAATATCTGGAGAGTTAAGCGTCTCCCGTCTTTGATTAAAAGCAGTGCCCACATTTGCAACGATGCGCTTTGCTCAACCAGGCATTTCTGATCTACCCAATTTCCTGGATTTGTATGGAATGTGGAACTCTTTTCTGAAAGGAGACATCGTGGGGGAAGTTGGAACGAATTAACGATTCTCACAGTTACTGTTGTTTAGCCTCATTTTCCCCAGTCTATATGCTATTTTTTTTTTTGCTATTCTATTTTGCTTTTCTCTCCATTGAATTTTATTTTGTTAGACAGGGCCCAGCGTTCAAGTCTGTCTGGATCCACCTGGATCATATAATAACTGATCCTATACTAGTGGTGGTGAATCTATGGCATGGGTGCCACAGGTGGCACATGGAGCTATATCTGCTGGCACGCAAGCCATTGCCCTAGCTCAGCTCCATTATGTATGTGTGTGTTGGCCAGTTGATTTTTGGCTATCATAGAGGCTCTGGGAGGGTGTTTTTGTCTTCCAGAGAGCCTCTAGGGCAGACCTGGGCAAAGTGCGGCCCGGGGGCCGGATGCGGCCCGCCCGCTGTCTGTGACCGGCCCGCGGAGGTTGGAAGGAAGGAAGGAAAGAGAAATGAAGGAAGGAAGGAGAAATGGAGGGAGGAAGGAAGGAAGGAGAAATGAAGGAAGGAAGGAAGGAAGGAAGGAGAAATGGAGGGAGGAAGGAGAAATGAAGAGAGGAAAGAAGGAAGGAAGGAAGAGGTGGGCAATTAATTTATAATTATAATATAATTATAATATATAATTTAATATATAGTATAGTATAATAATATAATATAATATAATATAATATAATATAATATAATATAATATAATATAATATAATATAATATAATATAATATAATATAATATAATATAATATAATATAATATAATATAATATAATATAATATAATATAATATAATATAATACAATACAATACAATACAATACAATACAATACAATACAATACAATACAATACAATACAATAATATAATATAATATAATATATTATAATATAATATAATATAATATAATATAATATAATATAATATAATATAACATAACATAACATAACATAACATAACATAACATAACATAACATAACATAACATAACATAACATAACATAACATAATATAATATAATATAATATAATATAATATAATATAATAAATATATAATTATAATTTATAATTATAATATAATTAACTCAGTTCTATCCAATAATATAGAGTATTGGGTAGAACTGAGTTAATTATATTAATCCAGTCCTCTAAAACCATCCCAATTTCTCATGCGGCTCCATGGCAAAATTAATTGCCCACCCCCTGCTCTAGGGGGATGGAGGAGGGCGTTTTATTCTCCCTCGGCTCCAGGGAGGTCTTGGGGAGCTTAGGGAGGATGAAACACGAGCCTACTGGGCCCACCAAAAGTTGGGAAACAGGCTGTTTCCGGCCTCCAGAGGGCCTCCGGGGTTGGGGGAAGTTGTTTTTCCTTTCCCCAGGCATTGAATTATGGGTGTGGGCATTTGCGCATGCGAGATAGCACATACTCATATTCTTTCGGCACCCAAGAGAAAAAAGGTTTCGCCATCACTGTCCTATGGATAAAAGAGGAACGGGCTATTGATTATGCAGATGTAAATTTTCCTCTATCCTAAGATCTTTTTTCTTTTTCTTTCTCCATTGCTGGCACATACAGTTACCAACGCAGACTCTGCTCTCCAGTAATATCCCCCGGGTTGGAGGAGTCTGGAATGCAAATGGCTTTTGCAGCCCTGCATCCCGAACAGCAGCCCAGCTTATTGGAAACAGATGCTGCCCTTGGACGGAGAACCCAGGCGAAGGCAGGACGGCACAGCCAGCCAGCAAAATTTGGTCCCGACTGCCTCAATGCAGTGCTTCTCAAATAGTGGGGCGTCACTCCCCCCTGAGGTGGGCTATGGAGCAATGCTGGGGGCGCCTGTGTGACCCAGCAAGACCTGCTGTCTTCAGAGCTACCAATGTGCCCTCCAAGGCTGTAGTGGGCGGGCCCATTAGTGCGAGATTTGGCTTCTGTGCATGCACAGAGAGCAGAATCTTGTGTGAAGATGCACATGTGACTGAGATTTCAGCGAGTTGCGCTGGTATTCTGCTTCTGCAGAAGTAAAACATCAGCAAAAATCGCTGAAGTCGTGCTCGCGTGAGGGTCTTCACATGAGATTTCAATTGCCGTGCGTGAGCAGAAGACAAATCTCGCACGTAGCCAAGTAGGCTCCGTTGAGTTCACTGTGACTTACTCCCAGGTAAATGGGTAGAGCAGCCCTCCCCAGCCAATACTTAGAACCATAGAAACATAGAAGACTGACGGCAGAAAAAGACCTCATGGTCCATCTAGTCTGCCCTTATACTATTTCCTGTATTTTATCTTAGGATGGATCTATGTTTATCCAAAGGCATGTTTAAATTCCGTTACTGTGGATTTACCTACCACGTCTGCTGGAAGTTTGTTCCAAGGATCTACTACTCTTTCAGTGAAATAATATTTTCTCATGTTGCTTTTGATCTTTCCCCCAACTAACTTCAGATTGTGTCCCCTTGTTCTTGTGTTCACTTTCCTATTAAAAACACTTCCCTCCTGAACCTTATTTAACCCTTTAACATATTTAAATGTTTCGATCATGTCCCCCCTTTTCCTTCTGTCCTCCAGACTATACAGATTGAGTTCATTAAGTCTTTCCTGATATGTTTTATGCTTAAGACCTTCCACCGTTCTTGTAGCCCGTCTTTGGACCCGTTCAATTTTGTCAATATCTTTTCGTAAGTGAGGTCTCCAGAACTGAACACAGTATTCCAAATGTGGTCTCACCAGCACTCTATATAAGGGGATCACAATCTCCCTCTTCCTGCTTGTTATACCTCTAGCTATGCAGCCAAGCATCCTACTTGCTTTTACTACTGCCCGACCACACTGCTCACCCATTTTGAGACTGTCAGAAATCACTACCCCTAAATCCTTCTCTTCTGAAGTTTTTGCTAACACAGCTTGCAGCTTAAATAAAATAATAAGACTCAAATTCCATTGGGGCCCAGATCGTAGAGTTGGGTGGGCATGAAATACACTGCTAAAAAAAATTAAAGGGAACACTCATACTTCACCAGAAGAGCCCTTCACTCCTCCACTCGAAATAGAATACCCTACGAGACTAGATTTTCAATCCTGGGCCTAGTAAGCTTAGAACTAAGACGCCTTAAACAAGATCTAAGTATTGCCCACACAGGATCATATGCTGCAACATCCTGCCTGTCGGTGACTACTTCAGCTTCAACGGCAACAACACAAGAGCACACAACAGATTCAAGCTTAATATTAACCGCTCCAAACTTGACTGTAAAAAATATGACTTCACTAACCGAGTTGTCAAAGCGTGGAACTCATTACCAGACTCGATAGTGTCATCCCCAAACCCCCAACACTTTACTCTTGGATTATCCACGGTTGACCTCTACAGATTCCTAAGAGATCAGTAAGGGGGGAGTACAAGTGCACTAGAGTGCCTTCCGTCCCCTGTCCTATTGCTCTCCTATATCTCCTATTCCTTCTATTCCTATATCTCTTCTTCTATTCTTTCATTGATATGTTCTATTATTATATCTTCTTTTCTATTCTTTCTTAGATATATTTTACTATGAGTATCTCCTCTATAACCTTCATCATGTATTTTACTATGTGTATATAGATATATACCCACTAAAACCCTCATTGTGTATTGGACAAAATTAATAAATAAAAATAAATAAAATAAAATCACCTCCTAGATCTGAATGAATGAAATATTCTCATTGATTACTTTGTTCTGTACAAAGTTGAATGTGCACAACAGCATGTGAAATTGACTGTCAATCAGTGTTGCTTCCTAAGTGGACAGTTTGATTTCACAGAAGTTTGATTTAGTTGGAGTTATATTGTGTTGTTTAAGTTTTTCCTTTATTTTTTTGAGCAGTGTATTTACTTCTTCTTGGGAGGTTCACAACAGAAAATAATTGAGAAGCACTGCCTTTATTGATATGATCAGAACTAGAGAATGGGTCTATTGAACTGTCCATTAGTGATGGGTGAACTGGACCTGCACAATTCGGGTCCGTACTGAATTTTGCGGTGTTCGGTATGCCGAACACGAAATTTTTTCAAACTTCGGGCAAAGTTCAGGGGTGTGTTCGGCATTCGGAGCTTTGAGGTCTCTGGCAGGTCGCAAAGGACGCCAAGGTGATCACTTCCTGGATCACCTTGGCATCCTTAGCAACCTGCCGGTGACGTCAAAGTTCTGCCCCTAGAATCTCTTTGTGGGAGAGATTCCCCAGCTCCTTCAAAGGGAGGTCTTCACATAAAAATAAACATTATTATTTTTACGAAAAAGGACGCCGCAGCGGCACTGCAAGCAAAGGGCGGTCCTTTCACGTAAAAATAAAAATAAACTACTGTCCCTGCCTTTTTGTTTTTACCGAGAGCTGCATCACCTTGGAAATAATCTGCAGGATTATAGAATATTTTGGGTGCATGCGCATACATTGGAAAGGCCAATTTGTGGGGGAAATGGCTAATTAAAGTATTGGATTACAGTAGATTGGATGTTAAAAAAGAACCCCATGTTTAAAAATGAAATCTGATGCAGAATTCAGGTCTGTCTGGAAAGCGTTCTTGGCTAATGGTTTGCTTTGTATATTTTCTGCTCCTGCCTAAATTTGGGGGTTTCTACATTTAGAATTTGGCAAATAGTATTTTATTGTTCAATTTCCCTGGCAAAAAATAATCTACCCTCTCAGAGAATAACTGATTCACCCAAAGGGTTTCTGGGGCTGAGGATACCCTACGAAAGCAGACTATCAATCCTCGGTCTAGAAAGCTTAGAACTACGTCGCCTAAAACACGATCTAATTATTGCCCACAAGATCATATGCTGCAATGTTCTAACTGTCAATGATTACTTCAGCCTCAATCGCAACAACACAAGAGCACGCAACAGATTCAAACTTAATATTAACCGCTCCAAACTTGACTGTAAAAAATATGACTTCAGCAACCGAGTTGTCGAAGCGTGGAACTCATTACCTGACTCAGTAGTGTCATCCCCTAACCCCCAAAACTTTACCTTGAGACTATCCACGATTGACCTTTCCAGATTCCTTAGAGGTCAGTAAGGGGCGTGCATAAGTGCACCAGTGTGCCTTCCGTCCCCTGTCCAATTGCCTCTCCTTATCTCATTTATCTTTTCTTCCTTTCAAATATGTTCACCTATACTTTTATATCTTTTCTTCTATTCTTTTCTTTATTTATATTATTACATATCTATTCTCTTCAATGTGTATTATGTATTGGACTAACTAACTAAATAAAATAAAGTAAAGTAAAGTAAAGTAAAGTAAAGTAAAGTAAAGTAAAGTAAAATTAAATTAAATTAAATTAAATTAAATTAAATTAAATTAAATTAAATTAAATTAAATTAAATTAAATTAAATTAAATTAAATTAAATTAAATTAAATTAAATTAAATTAAATTAAATTAAATTAAATTAAATTAATTAAATTAAATTAAATTAAATTAAATTAAATTAAATTAAATTAAATTAAATTAAATTAAATTAAATTAATTAAATTAAATTAAATTAAATTAAATTAAATTAAATTAAATTAAATTAAATTAAATTAAATTAAATTAAATTAAATTAAATTAAATTAAATTAAATTAAATTAAATTAAATTAAGGGTGGATTAGAACTCGAGTCTTTCTAAGTGGGATTGGCAGAAAGGAATTCTTAATAATTATTCCATAAAACGGCTGAATAAATACGGCAAATTCTCAATCCTTTCAGCCTGAAAACTCATGAAAGTCCAATTTAAACTGGCTAGAGATCAAATGCGGTCCTGAAACAAGCGACTTCTTTAACGTGTGGTGGAGTGGATTTCTCCTCCAGTTCCTGGTGAGTTAATTGAAACAGAATGGAAAGGAACTCCCTCACAATTAAGTTGTGCTAAGGAAAGAAATCACTGCCTTTCAACAGCTAAGACCCCACTGCCAAAATGAAATGGCGGTGCAGCATAAAACTTTTGAGAAGTTTCTCCGTGTCTTTTTAAAATGTGGGATAGAAATATCCACTCCCTCGCCCCTTTAAAAAAAAAAATTATTATTTATTTTTTTTGCATACAAATCTAATAAATTATTATTATTATTATTATTATTATTATTATTATTATTATTATTATTATTATTATTATTATTATTATTATTATTTATAGCCGCCCACTCTCATGATGGACTCAGGGTGGCACATAAGTACAAAAACAATAAAAACAAATACAATGTTTAAAACTCAATATAAAACCATCAATTGTTCATACTACTGGCCGAAACAGAATGTTATCGCTCAACGGCCCCAGGCCTGCCTGCACAGGTGTGTTTTCAAAACCTTTTGAAAGGCCAGCAGGGTGGGGGCTGTGCAAATCTCCAGGGGGGACCAGAGCCACAACAGAGAAGGCCCTACCAGCCAGCATTGCTTGGCTGACAGGACCCGGAGAAGGCCAATTCTGTAGGATCTAATTGGTCACTAGGACATGTGAGAAAGAAGACAGTCCCATAAATAATCTGGTCCTAAGCCATGTATAACTCTTCCAAATATCTCTTCCAGGTTGAGGGAGAGTTTTGCACCCATGGAAGGCAATCTACAGTTCACCGCTATACCTAATTGAAGTCCTCAATGAAAAACACTGCAGCAGGCCCTCTTATAATATATATATATGTTGTGATTCCGTCTGAGGCCCCTCAGGGAATGGCTGATTCTCTGCCGGCTTCCTGCTCAGAGGGGGAGGATGAGGAACAGGAGGTTCAGGCAGACGGGGAGGAGGAATCTCAGGCTGAGGGAGAGGGAGGACAGCCAGAGTCCCCCGAGGGGGAGCTCTCCCCAGCAAGCAGCCTGGATTCCTTAGATGAAAATGCACAAGCAGAGAAGAGCAACACAACGAAGGGGACAATTAGCCAGGTACTTTCAGCACTAAAGAGGCAACAGCTGGGTTTGGGTGTGGTGCTCTCTGGAAAGGCTGAAAAGGCAGACCCACCCTTCCTGGCTTGCGGAGTATTATCTTTGGGAGTCCTGGGACCTGGCTGTGATCTTTGGCGTCTTGGAATTCTGGTTTGTGACTTTGAATACTGAAACCATGGGGGAAAAAGGTGTGGGTCTTATTCTCTACAGTGGTGGGTGTGCCAGCAAGAAGTCTGCTGTATTGTCTGGCCATCAGGACTCTGCTGTGAAGTCTCATAGCCTGCCTGTTGGGAAGAACAGGTTTTTCTCTGTGTTTATTTTTCAAACTATAAAGTGCTTTTGCTTTTACCAGCGTGTCTGGCTGCTTTTTCCAGTTGGTGTTGAAGTCTGGGGGCACCCAGACAGAACATATATATATATATCACTTTTCTTCTTAGTAAAATGCCTCTCTATAAAGTGGTACCTCTGCTTAAGAACGCCTCTACTTAAAAACTTTTCTAGATAAGAACTGAGTGTTCAAGATTTTTTTGCCTCTACTTAAGAACCATTTTCTACTTAAGAACCCGAGCCCGGAAAAATTTCCCAGGAAATTTGAGAGCGGCACAAAGGCCCGGCCAGTTTCCTGCCATTCCCCCTGGGGTTTCCCCAATTGCACACATTATTTGCTTTTACATTGATTCCTATGGGGAAAAATGCTTCTACTTAAGAACATTTCTACTTAAGAACATAGTCACGGAATGAATTAAGTTCTTAAGTAGAGGTACCACTGTACTATCTATTCTATACTACTATACTATCATGCACTGCTATTACATCCACCACTGCAACCACCCACAAACCACTAAGCACTAAACCACTATAACAAACCACTCACTACGAACCACTATAACAAACCACCCAGTACAAACCACACCCGTGCCAGGGTGTTACTCCTAATATATAGGTTACAGCCAATCAAGTTGCAGCATAATTATCAAACCCGTGATTACATACTGATTATGGCTCACATTAGCCTTTCCTATGGTTATATACTGTTTTCTTGCTTTGTAATATTCCCTCAAGAAATAAACTTATTTCTGACACTCCGTATAATCCTGAGAATCGAACTTACCTTTTGGGGAGCAGGTTTCCAAAAATAGGAGACCCCCAGGATGGTCAAAGTGAGGGAGAGGAGCAGAATGAAGCTTAACCCAGCCCAAACCTGGACTCTTTTGTAAAACCCCTTCTTAGCAGTATAAGCCTGAAAGGAGGAAAGAGAGACCTTCAATAAAGATCAGTTTCAGACAAGTCACACAATAGAATTATAGAATCATAGGATTGGGAGGGACTCTGGAGATCTTCTAGTCCACCCCACTATTCCAGCAGGAAATCCTGTACCACCACAGGCAAATGACTGCATTAACAGAAGAACAGAATGAAGATCGGTGACAGAAACATAGAAACATAGAAGTCTGACGGCAGAAAAAGACCTCATGGTCCACCTAGTCTGCCCTTATACTATTTCCTGTATTTTATCTTAGCATGGATCTATGTTTATCCCAGGCAGGTTTCAATTCAGTTACTGTGGATTTATCTACCATGTCTGCTGGAAGTTTGTTCCAAGCATCTACTACTCTTTCAGTAAAATAATATTTTCTCATATTGCTTTTCATCTTTCCCCCAACTAACTTCAGATTTTGCCCCTTGTTCTTGGGTTCACTTTCCTATTAAAAACACTTCCCTCCTGTACCTTATTTAACATATTTAAATGTTTCGATCATGTCCCCCCTTTTCCTTCTGTCCTCCAGACTATACAGATTGAGTTCATTAAGTCTTTCCTGATACTTTTTATGCTTAAGACCTTCCACCATTCTTGTAGCCCGTCTTTGGACCCGTTCAATTGGCGAACCTTTTTTTCTTCAGGTGCCGAAAGAGCATGGGCGTGCGCTATCACGCATGCGCGAATGCCCACACCCATAATTCAATGCCTGGGGAGGGCAGAAACAGCTTCCTCCACCCCCTGGAGGCCTGTTTCCCTGTTTCTGGTCAGCCCATTAGGCTCATGTTTCATACTCCCCAGGTTCCAAAGGCTTCCCTGGAGCCAGGGAAGGGTAATAACGCTCTCCCCCATCCCCCCGGAGGCTCTCTGGAAGCCAAAAACACCCTCCCAGAGCCTCTCTGCAAGCCAAAAATCAGCTGGCCAACACACACATGCACGTTGGAGCTGAGCTAGGGCAACAGCTCGCGTGCCAGGCGATATGGCTTCGCGGGCCACCTGTGGCACCTGTGCCATAGGTTCACCATCAATGATCAAGATGATGGGCTAAATCCCACTAAATCCCAAATTTTTAAGAAGATGTTGGATAACTACACTGCTAAAAAAAAATAAAGGGAGCACTTAAACAACAGAATATAACTCCAAGTAAATCAAACTTCTATGAAATCAAACTGTCCACTTAGGAAGAAACACTTGTTGACAATCAATTTTAACATGCTTTTGTGCAAATGGAATAGTTGTGCAAATGAAATATTCAATGAGAATATTTCATTCATTCAGATCTAGGATGTGTTATTTGAGCGTTCCCTTTATTTTTTTGAGCAGTATATTTATCTGAGGTGGTGTAGGGTTCCCTGCCTAAGCAGGGGGTTGGACTAGATGACCTCCAAGGCAGTGTTCCCTCTAATTTTTTTGGGGGGTGGGCAGAAAAGTATAGTGTCTGAGCGGCAGTCCCTTCGGGACTGGGCGGCACAGAAATAATAAATAAATAAATAAGTAAATAAATAAATAAATAAATAAATACTGTGTGTCTATAACAGTGAGCTCATAATAGGGCAACTCTATCAATATCAAAATGCCACTTAAATAGTTGAGCTAGTTTCAAACTAGATTTTGATTTTCTTTCTCTCTTCCTTACTCCCATTCTTTTTCTTTCTCTTTTTCTTCCTCTCTTCCTCTCTCTCTCCTTCCCTCTCACTCTTTCCCTCTCGGCTCCTGGGCAGGTTTGGAAAACTCTGAGTTGATGATGATTTTTAAGTGAGCGATTGCTCACTGCTCAGCTTAGAGGGAACTATTCTCCAAGGTCCCTTCCAACTCTGTTATTCTGTATTCTCCTATTGAAAATCTCTAGTGATGGATGACCCACAATCTTTGGAAGCAAGCTGTCTGTCCCACTGATGAATTGTTTCTCACTGGCTGCAAATGTTCACCTTAGTTATAGGTCAAGCCTTGTCCTCCCACACCCCAAAGAAGTGTCAAAGCACGGACTCACGTCATGTTTGCAGAATTCTTGAGAGCCCTCCGGGAGCCGTTTCTCCATGCTGCTTCCCCCTGGAGTGTCAAATCTTTCTCTCTTTTTTTGTGTGTCTGTCCCAGAGTGGTGGGACGAGTGAGACTGGGGTGGAGTCAGATGCCTTCGAATCCTCTGTGAGCATATTTTTGTGTCTCTCCCTCCAGCCGGCGGGGCTAAATGTATGGTATTGCCAAAGCCAAGTCTGCAGACGTGCAAGAAAGGGGTACATTTCAGAAAGATGCTGTGTTTATTCTCTGGACCGATCCTCCTTTCAAGCCCAAACTCCTGGAAAGAAGAGCCTTGCCATTTTTATTTCCAATGCTAATTCCTTCTGGGTTTTCCACCCCTTCTGAGCAGTGATTTTGTTAAGTGTCTTTCTAGCCTGGCTGGATTCTCGATGGCAAATGTTGACCCAAAAGTCTTTTTATTTCTCTCCCCCCACCCACCCCAAAAAAGGCAACTAGACTTTATTAGGTTTTTTACCCTTTGAAAACATTTCACTTCTTATCTGAGAAACTTTTTTTTTTTGCAAATTGAAAGAAGAACCGAACAAGCGTCTTAGATGAGAAAGCAAAATATTTTCGAGGAAAAAAACCCACCCCTGAGAAAGTCTACTTTTGTCTTTTGGGGATTACAAAAACCCTCCAGTTTTGGAATAATCCTGAGCTGGATGATTGACATTGAGAATTTCTGCCACTTTTTGATTTGTAAGTTTTGTTTGTTTTGTTCCTGTAGCTCATTTGTCGATGGCTGCCCTGGTTCCTCAGCAGCCACCACGGTCCTTTTTATCCTGGGTGACGACCGAGCCAGTATGGACTTCTTTTTATTTTGTCTCTAGGTACTTTTAGTCTGGCTCCTCTGCTTTGACCACTCCGGCAAGGTTAGACCTACTTGTAGTTTACACTACCGCCGGCACAGCTCTCAGCTTCATTGAAGCACACAAGCCCCATCACCACAATAAGGCATACCCATCAGTGGGGTTGTTGTTGTTATTTATTATGATTTCAATTTCGATTTCGATTTCGATTTCGATTTCGATTTCGATTTCGATTTCGATTTCGATTTAGATTTAGATTTGGATTTGGATTTGGATTTGGATTTAGATTTAGATTTGGATTAGATTTGGATTAGATTTAGATTTAGATTTAGATTTAGATTTAGATTAGATTAGATTGAGATTGAGATTGAGATTAGATTTAGATTAGATTTAGATTAGATTGAAATTGAGATTGAGATTGAGATTTAGATTTAGATTTAGATTTAGATTTAGATTTAGATTTAGATTGATTTAGATTTAGATTTAGATTAGATTGAGATTGAGATTTAGATTAGAATTAGATTTAGATTAGATTTAGATTTAGATTTAGTTTTAGATTTGGATTTGGATTTGGATTTAGATTTAGATTTGGATTAGATTTGGATTAGATTTAGATTTAGATTTAGATTAGATTGAGATTGAGATTTAGATTAGAATTAGATTTAGATTAGATTTAGATTTAGATTTAGATTTAGATTTAGTTTTAGATTTGGATTTGGATTTGGATTTAGATTTAGATTTGGATTAGATTTGGATTAGATTTAGATTTAGATTTAGATTTAGATTAGATTAGATTGAGATTGAGATTGAGATTAGATTTAGATTAGATTTAGATTAGATTGAAATTGAGATTGAGATTTAGATTTAGATTGAGATTTAGATTTAGATTTAGATTGATTTAGATTTAGATTTAGATTAGATTGAGATTGAGATTTAGATTAGAATTAGATTTAGATTAGATTTAGATTTAGATTTAGATTTAGATTTAGATTTAGATTTAGATTAGATTGAGATTTAGATTTAGATTAGAATTAGATTTAGATTAGATTTAGATTTAGATTTAGATTTAGATTTAGATTAGATTGAGATTTAGATTTAGATTAGATTGAGATTGAGATTGAGATTTAGATTAGAATTAGATTTAGATTAGATTAGATTTAGATTTAGATTTAGATTTAGATTAGATTTAGATTAGATTTAGATTTGGATTTGGATTTGGATTTGGATTTGGATTTAGATTTAGATTTAGATTTAGATTTAGATTTCTATGCTGCCCTATTCCTCAGACTCAGGGAAATGTCTTCCTTAAGGAAAAACAGCCCAGTTGTCTATTGAAAAAGCACCTTTAAGACAAAACTGTGATTTGGAGGGCTGAGAGTGTTCACAGACATTTTCTTCAGGTGGTTCCAACCAGGGCTGGGTTTTAACTTACCGTGTTTCCCCGATAGTAAGACACCCCCGATTGTAAGACGTATCGGGGGTTTCAGGGGGGTCGGCTAATATAAGCCGTACCCCGAAAGTAAGACATATGTCTTACTTTCGGGGAAACACGGGGGTATTGCCGCCTCCCTCTCATCTAGCTGCCTTGCCGCAGTCGGAGCTCCCGCTCGTGCCGCAGCCAGAGCCGCGCCGCTTCGGCCAGGGCCGCCGCCTCGCCCGCCGGGTGGCCCAAGCTCTAGGCGCAGCGCGCCACCGCCAGCTGACACCAGGCTTCGTAAGGGAGACTCTCCTGGGCGCGCAGCTCCCTCGCCAGCGCCACGAACTGCTCCGACGCCTCCGACACGTTGGGCTTGTGCAGGAAGCGCTTGCGGAGCTTAGACAACACCAGCCAGTAGCACGTCAGGAAGTCGCCGCCGGCTCCGGCGCCCGAAGAGGCCTCGCCCGGGCTGAAGCCCGAAGACGAGCCGGCCCCGGTGCCCGGGACAATATAAGACATACCCCGAAAGTAAGACATAGTAGGGCTTTTGGGGATAAAAAGAAAGTAAGACACTGTCTTACTTTCGGGGAAACACGGTACCTTGATGCCAGTTTGCTTTCTCCTGTGCTGCGTGGCCTTGCATGTGCAGTGCCGGAAAATAATAATAATAATAATAATAATAATAACAACAACAACAACAACAACAACAACAACATAAAACCTTTCGTAAGGTTTTAAAAACTCATTGTAAATTTTGAACAATCACTGGATGAATAGTCGGGGATTACCTGTACTAGTTTAACAGCTGCAATGATTCACATAACAACGGTGACAGGTAAAATGGAGCAAAATTCATTTCATAAGGGTCATACCTGAAACTATGGGCCCAATTGCAGGCATAAGTCAAGCACTACCGTGTTTTCCCCAAATAAGACCCTGTCTTGTATTTTTTGTGAACCCTGAAATAAGTGCTTGGTCTTATTGCCATGCACTCAAAAACCCAATTGGGCTTCAGGGGATGACTTATTTTGGGGAAAATAGGGATAGATAGGTGATAGATAGATAGATAGATAGATAGATAGATAGATAGATAGATAGATAGATATAACGAACGAACGAACGAACGAACGAACACTGGGCACATTGTTATATGTTTTATTGTTATTGGTAAAAATCAATAAAATATTTACAAAAAATAGATAGATAGATAGATGATAGATAGATAGATAGATAGATGTTAGCTAGCTAGCTAGATGCTAGCTAGTTTGCTAGATAAATAATTGATGGATAGATGATAGATAGATAGACAGTGTCCCCCGCCCAAAAAAATAAGACCCTGTTTTATATTTTGTTGAACCCTGAAATAAGCACTTGGCCTTATTGCCCTGCACTCAAAAGTCCGACTGGGCTTATAATCAGGGATATCTTACTTTGGGGAAATCTTAACCATAAGTGTTTGTTTATGGAATGATTTTTAAAATTATTTTCAGAGTAAACTAAAAAAAGGTTTATTGGTAATATTGACTGACAACCTGCCTAGTGGTTAGAGCGTTCTTCCAACCTGTTATTTCTTCTTGTACCTGAATCAAGACAGAACTAAGTTTATTGACGTGTTGATGGCGCCCTCTTGTGGTCGGTAGCGGGACAACAACATGCAAGACATTTCTCGATAACCTTTCCAACTTCTTGCAGAGGTGAACTGGTATAACAACTTCACCCTAATTCTTGAGAGGATTTCAGGATAAGATTTGCTAATCTGCTGGTTGGCAGCCCGTAATCTTCCATAGAAGTGAGAGGATTATGCCGCGTGGGATTTCCGCGAGGGCTTCAGAAGTCCGTCTTAACTCGGTGTTCGCCAGATGTGTGCGACTTTTCAAAATCTCCTGCCAACATAGCCTTGAGCGACAGATGAAGAAAAGGCAGTGAGCTTAATTGCTTTGCACAAGATGCAGTCGGCTTTTCAGAAAACCACAGTTTGCAATAACGACTTGCGGGCGATTCGAAACACAGATATCGTAGCCACCCTCCACCACTCCAAATTTAAATTTAAGTTTAAAAAGTGGGGGAATTGTTAACTGACTATCTAGATTCAGGTTAAAGACATTAAGATTGGATATTGCTTTGTTTATCCAATGACACAGATTTAAAGAATCTGCATTTTTTTTTGGAATCTCCTCGGCTAAAAAAAATGAGCTCTTAGTAGAAAGGAAGAATATCAGATCAAAGTCTGAACAGTAGATAAAACTCAATGTCTCTACAGGTAGTCTTCAACTTATAACTCTAAAGTGTGCAATAGGGTTGATATTCCTGGAGGGGTCTGTAATATGGTAAACGATTTAGCTTTACTAGATAAATGGTCAAAGCAATGGAAACTGCAGTTTAATGTTTCCAAATGTAAAATAATACACTTGGGGAAAAGGAATCCTCAATCTGAGTATTGCATTGGCAATTCTGTGTTAGCAAAAACTTCAGAAGAGAAGGATTTAGGGGTAGTGATTTCTGACAGTCTCAAAATGGGTGAACAGTATGGTCGGGCAGTAGGAAAAGCAAGTAGGATGCTTGGCTGCATAGCTAGAGGTATAACAAGCAGGAAGAGGGAGATTATGATCCTGCTATATAGAGCGCTGGTGAGACCACATTTGGAATACTGTGTTCAGTTCTGGAGACCTCACCTACAAAAAGATATTGACAAAATTGAACGGGTCCAAAGACGGGCTACAAGAATGGTGGAAGGTCTTAAGCATAAAACGTATCAGGAAAGACTTCATGAACTCAATCTGTATAGTCTGGAGGACAGAAGGAAAAGGGGGGACATGATCGAAACATTTAAATATGTTAAAGGGTTAAATAAGGTTCATGAGGGAAGTGTTTTTAATAGGAAAGTGAACACAAGAACAAGGGGACACAATCTGAAATTAGTTGGGGGAAAGATCAAAAGCAAAGTGAGAAAATATTATTTCACTGAAAGAGTAGTAAATCCTTGGAACAAACTTCCAGCAGACGTGGTTGGTAAATCCACAGTAACTGAATTTAAACATGCCTGGGATAAACATAGATCCATCCTAAGATAAAATACAGGAAATAGTATAAGGGCAGACTAGATGGACCATGAGGTCTTTTTCTGCCGTCAGTCTTCTATGTTTCTATAACAGTTCCTTTAGGAACTGACTAACAGACTGTGTGTGAGTTGCATTCTTTGTGGTCCATAGCTGGGGCAGAACACTATCTGTATCCACAGGTGTGTTCCATTTTAAAGTTCTTGAGTGTTTGTCTCAATAAAACACACCTGTGGAAGTTCTTGCTCCACCAATTGGACTCCTTTGAGGCTCGGTTGTGAGCATTGCTTAGAAATGGGCATGAGAGGGGAGCTATTTTCCTACCAAGGAAGATTCAACGTTTGCCCAGGTAAGATTCCCGAGAGCAGGAAATACCAAGAGGCTCTCTTCTGAAGCAGGAGAGTTTGGTTTTTTAATAAGGGTTTTTTAACTATTTGAAAGATTAGATTTGTTATATTCTGCTTTGATTATTGTTGTTAGCCGCCCCTAGTCTACGGAGAGGGGTGGCATTCAAATCAAATCAAATCAAATCAAATCAAATCCAATCCAATCCAATCAAATCAAATCAAATCAAATCAAATCAAATCAAAAATAAAAACCCACTGGATCCTTGATGGATTCTTCCTCAGTTTTAGAGAACATTGAGAGATTAACCATTTAAGGAGCCTCTTGATGTGTATCTACCCAGGAAAGCCCTCAAAGCAGAGCTCTTAAGAGAGTATGTGTGCTTACTCGGGATTTAGTGCCCTTTATCAGAAATTACAACAAATGTACTTACACCTGAGGATTAAGTAGGGTTACAGACTGTAGGGGATAACGTGGATCTGAAGCTTTGATAGTAAGCTTTGATAGAAGGGGGAATGGCCCCCTTCATGACTTGTGGACTTCGACTCCCAGAATTCCTGAGCCAGCCTTGCTGGTTTAGGGATTCTGGGAGTCGAAGTCCACAGGTTGTGAAGGAGGCCATTTTCCCCCCATTCCTGCTAGAACACACAGGTGGGGAACAATGCACTCTGTATGATCTGTGGACTTCAACTCCCAGAATTCCTGAGCCAGCATCGTTTCCCTCACCTGTGCTTACAGGAACAATGGCTGAAATGATCTTCTGGTTTTCAAGATGGCGTCTCATGGGTCATTTTGTGGACTTTCCTTTCTTGCCTTGAGAAGAACCTCTCTTCATTCCTGAAGGGCGACTTTGGTTAAGGTGCTGCTTCTGGCCTTAAACATTCTCAGGTATGTGGTTTCATTTATTTATTTATTTTATTTTTAATTGTAATTTTCCAATTTAAACAAAACAACAACAACAATAAAACAAACAAACAACACTAAATGCAAAGCAAACATGTCCATCACATATATGTAAAATATAATTCCATTAATAAAGCTTTATGCCATTGTAATTTCCTTCTCATTTCAATATTTTCCTAGTTATGGCTATTATATTCAGAGATTTCTTCTTTATTTCCTGTTATATATATATATTGAACAGGAAATAAAGAAGAAATCTCTGAATATAATAGCCATAACTAGGAAAATTATTGTTTCTTTATTTCCTGTTCGAGATTTTATATATATATATCGAAGCCCGAAATAGATCTATAGTAGTCTCCCTTTCTTTTCATTATCAGCTAAAATATGTTACAACCCCCACCCCCACTCACATATATATAAAATCTCGAACAGGAAATAAAGAAATAATGTTTGAGTATTTACATATACATACATAAATACATACATACCTACATGTACGTATGAAGATTGTTCTGAGTTTGGGTTTTACTCCGTGTAATATTTTGAGTGTCTATGCAATGTTTTGATGAAATCACATTCACCACCATCAGGCTGAAGTTGTTAGCTTCGTGCTGCTTTGAATATAGTGTGTGTGTGTGTGTGTGTGTGTGTATACATATATCACATATATATCACATGTTTTGGCTGAATTTGAAAATTAAGGGAGACTAGGATAGATCTATTTTGGCCTTATTTTGGCCTCATCGGCTAGCCACACCCTCACTTGAACCTGCAACCTTGGCCTTGTATTTTTATGTTGAATCTCTCTCTCTCTCTCTTTCTCTCTCTCTCTGTCTCTCTCTCTCTCTTTGACTTTTTTTACTTCTGCGCATGCTGGGATCGGACTGGTAGTGCCAGCGATACACAGCCCTTCACTGCTATTATCCCATACTTTCATCCTCTTATTCACATTTATGTACACTATATACATTATGTGACAACCATTTAACCTTAAGGTTACACCGCTCACATTTCTTTTTGGGTTTCCTTTCTTCGCATTGTTCATTCTTGTTTTAATTTATACATTATTTTTGCTTTGCTTTTTGAGCGATTCATACCGTCTATCCCAAATTATATAATACTCTCTTTGCTCTCTTTCTCATAGCTCCATTGTTAGTTTGCTCATTTCAGTACATTCTAGCACCTTTCCCCCACCAATCATCACATTTTTTAAAAATAATGATGCATGTTGGTTGGAAGAAAGCAGAGTGTATTTGTTGACGTTAGCTGAGGTTGCTAAACCTTTACTATAAAGCCCCCTTTAAATTGGGAATCCTCGGAGATTAGTGAGGATCTTGGAGGTCCCATATGAAGAGCGCTTTGGCTAAGAGAAAAATCTCCCAAAGGCTGCACCAAGTCAAATCCAGATTTTACAGTGTCTGTAAACCGTGCATTTTCTCTTGGCTGGTTGTCGGTAAAAGGTACCTTTTGTTTAAGCTGCACAAATGGAATGAAAGCTTCCCATTTTCCAGGGTAGTTGCTCTCCTTTCGGAATGGCTGACAGCCTTTTCCCAGGAGGTGGGATCCTTTAATGGTGCCATAAAACAAAATGAAGGTATACTGTATATTTTCCTGTGTGGCTCACCTCTGCAAACAGTCAGCAATAGGGGAAAAAAGAAGGGGAAGAGCGGGTGCTATTCCCTTTCCCTTCTCCTGAGAAGATGGAATCCTTGTTTGTCATTTGAATTAAAAAACAAAACAACCCAGCATTAGTAGCCCTAATTATCACCCTATATAGTGATACCTTGTCTTACAAACCCTTCAACACTGTCAGACTTTCTACTAAATCTGCACTTCTATTCTACTAGTTTTTCTCATCATTCCTTTCACCCATTTCCTCCCATGTTGACTGTATGACTGTAACTTGTTGCTTATATCCTAAGATTTTTATTAATATTGCTTCTTCATTGCTTATTTGACCCCTATGACAATCATTAAGTGTTGTACCACATGATTCTTGACAAATGTATATTTTATTTTATGTACGCTGAGATCATATGCACCAAGACAAATTCCTTGTGTGTCCAATCACACTTGGCCAATAAAAATTCTATTCTATTCTATTCTATCATACAAACTTTTCGAGATACAAACCCGGGGTTTAAGATTTTTTTGCCTCTTCTTCCAAACTATTTTCACCTTACAAACCCAAGCCGCCGCCACTGGGATGCCCCGCCTCCGGATTTCTGTCGCAAGTGAAGTGTCCGTTTTTGCGCTGCTGGGATTCCCCTGAGGCTCCCCTCCATGGGAAACACCACCTCCGGACTTCCGTGTTTTTGCAATGCTACAGGGAAATCCCAGCAGCGCTAAAACGGGCGCTTCGCTGGCAACGGAAGTCCGGAGGTGGGGTTTCCCATGGAGGGGAGCCTCAGGGGAATCCCAGCAGCGCAAAAATGGGCGCTTCGGCTTGCAAAAGGGGTGAGTTTTGGGCTTTTGCACGCATTAATCGCTTTGGGAAACATTGTTTCATCTTACAAACTTTTCACCTTACAAACCTCGTCCCGGAACCAATTTATTTATTTATTATTTATTTATTACTTAGATTTGTATGCCGCCCCTCTCCGAAGACTTGGGGCGGCTCACAACACATGGAAACAAATAATAAATAATTTGACAATTTAAAATATTAAAGATTTAAAAAAGACCCCATATACTAACAGACATACACACAAGCATACCATATATAAATTAAACATGCCCAGGGGAAGATGTTTCAGTTCCCCCATGCCTGACGGCAAAGGTGGGTTTTAAGGAGTTTACGGAAGGCAGGAAGAGTAGGGGCAGTTCTAATCTCTGGGGGGAGTTGGTTCCAGAGGGCCGGTGCCACCACAGAGAAGGCTCTTCCCCTGGGGCCCACCAACCGACATTGTTTAGTTGACGGGACCCGGAGAAGGCCCACTCTGTGGGACCTAATCGGTCGCTGGGATTCGTGCGGCAGGAGGCGGTCTCGGAGATATTCTGGTCCAATGCCATGAAGGGCTTTAAAGGTCATAACCAACACTTTGAATTGTGACCGGAAACTGATCGGCAGCCAATGCAGACTGCGGAGTGATGGTGAAACATGGGCATACCTAGGTAAGCCCATGACTGCTCTCGCAGCTGCATTCTGCACGATCTGAAGTTTCCGAACACTTTTCAAAGGTAGCCCCATGTAGAGAGCATTACAGTAGTCGAACCTCGAGGTGATGAGGGCATGAGTGACTGTGAGCAATGAGTCCCGGTCCAGATAGGGCCGCAACTGGTGCACCAGGCGAACCTGGGCAAACGCCCCCCTCGCCACAGCTGAGAGATGTTTTTCTAATGTGAGCTGTGGATCGAGGAGGACGCCCAAGTTGCGGACCCTCTCTGAGGGGGTCAATAATTCCCCCCCCAGGGTGATGGACGGACAGATGGGATTGTCCTTGGGAGGCAAAACCCACAGCCACTCCGTCTTATCCGGGTTGAGCTTGAGTCTGTTGACACACATCCAGGCCCCAACAGCCTCCAGGCACCGGCACATCACTTCCACCGCTTCGTTGACTGGGCATGGGATGGAGATGTAAAGCTGGGTATCATCCGCATATTGATGATACCTCACCCCATGTCCTTGGATGATCTCACCCAGCGGTTTCATGTAGATGTTGAATAGCAGGGGGGAGAGGACCGACTCCTGAGGCACCCCACAAGGGAGAAACCTAGGAGTCGACCTCTGACCCCCCACTAACACCGACTGCGACCGGCCAGAGAGGTAGGAGGAGAACCACTGAAGGACAGTGCCTCCCACCCCCAACCCCTCCAGCCGGTGCAGAAGGATACCATGGTCGATGGTATCGAAAGCCGCTGAGAGGTCAAGGAGCACCAGGACAGAGGATAAGCCCCTGTCCCGTGCCCGCCAGAGATCATCCATCAATGCGACCAAAGCGGTTTCCATGCTGTAACCGGGCCTGAAACCCGACTGCTGGGGACCTAGATAATCGGCTTCTTCCAAGGACCGCTGGAGCTGGAGTGCCACCACCTTCTCGACAACCTTCCCCATAAAGGGAAGGTTGGAGACTGGACGATAGTTGTTAAGCACAGCTGGGTCCAGGGAGGGCTTCTTGAGGAGGGGGCGCACGAGCGCTTCTTTATAGAGTGATGGAAAAACTCCCCTCCCCAAGGAAGCGTTGGTAATCTCCTGGGCCCAGCTCCGTGTCACCTCCCTGCCGGCCGAAACCAACCAGGAGGGACACGGATCCAGTAAACAGGTGGCGGAACTCACAGCTCCAATGGCCTTGTCCACTTCATCAGGTGTCACCAGATCAAACTCTTCCCAGACAGGTGGACAAGTACGTGCCCCAGTCACCTCGACTGACTCGTTGTCAGTCGACTCTGTTTTACAATTGGAGTCGAGGTCGGCCCGGATCCGAGCGACTTTATCAGCGAAAAACGTGTTAAAATCCTCGGCACTACTCTGCAAGGGCTCCCCAACTCCCCCCTGGTTAAGAAGGGAGCGGGTCACCCTAAACAGAGCGGCCGGGCGGGATTCCGCTGATGCAATCAATTGATGCAATCAATTAACTTCGTAAGACGAGGTATCACTGTATTTGTGTTGTGAGTGGTCCACATCTGGTGCCAGAATAGAAGCTTTAGTTCCTAACATCTTGGGGAATTTGCCTTTTCCCATGGCCTTAGGTGACCCCTGTGAGATGGTCATTCGACCCCCAAAGGGGTCCCAACTCCCAGGTTGAGAACCACTGGTCTAAACAGTCATCATAAGTGTGAAAATCAGTCATAGGTCCCCTTCCCCCCCAATGCTAAATGAACCATTGTAATCCGAGCATTGTGAACGGGGGATACAGGCAATAATGGGCAGCCAATATTTTTACTGCCACACTGTGGGTGTGGCTTATTTTGGGGTGTGCGGCTTAATGGTCATGTGATTAGGTAGGAGTGGCTTGCTGGCCATGTGACCAGGTGGGAGTGGCTTGAACGATCATCATCGTTCAAGCGAACTGTTAAGTCCTCAACTTACAACCTTACCAGTGTTGCTCATGGTGGTGACAATTTGCTTCGCGTTTCCCACGCTCTCCTTCCTGGGTCGGCCCCCACCTCAGGCTGAGTAGCTAGGTGAATGGGTGCTGCCAGAAGCAATAATAATAATAACAACAACAACAACAACAACAATAATAATAATAATAATAATAATAATAATAAAATAAATAAATTTGTATGTCGCCTCTCTCCGTAGACTCGGGGCAGCTCACAGCAATAGTAGAACACAATGTAAAATACAAATCTAATATTTAAAACTAAAAAACCCATAATTAATAAATAAATGCTACCAATGCCGCTTCCACCCACGCCTTCTGCTTGCACCTCAGGCGGGAGGTGGCCGCGTGAGGCTGGAGAGGAGCCAGGCAGGAGAGAGGGAAGCTCGTCCAAGGCCAGGAAGGAGGAAAGAGGAAAAAAGCAAGGAGCGCAGACACAGCAGCAGCAGCAGGGGGAAAAAAAGGAGAGATGAGCCAAGACCAGTAATCCAGGAAGTGACAGCCGCCGATCAGCTGGAGCTGCGCACGCATCTTCATTTCCGCCAGTGGAAGTGCATTCCACCTGGTCCTGCCTGCTGCCCACCCCTGCATACAGGGTGTGGTCCAATCCAGAACCCTCCTCCTGCCTCTCATCGAGTATCAGAAAGTGGTAGACTAAGCAGGACCCTCTTATTTTATTTATTTATTTTATTTATTTATTTTGTCCAATACATAATACACATAATACAGATATATAATAATATAAGTAAAGAAAAGAATAGAAGAAAAGATATAAAAGTATAGGTGAACATATTTGAAAGGAAGAATGAGATAAGGAGAGACAATTGGACAGGGGACGGAAGGCACACTGGTGCACTTATTCATGCCCCTTACTGACCTCTAAGGAACCTGGAGAGGTCAATCGTGGAGAGTCTAAGGGAAAAATGTTGGGGGTTAGGGGTTGACACTACTGAGTCATGTAATGAGTTCCACGCTTCGACAACTCGGTTGCTGAAGTCATATTTTTTACAGTCAAGTTTGGAGCGGTTAATATTCAGTTTGAATCTGTTGCGTGCTCTTGTGTTGTTGCGATTGAAGCTGAAATAGTCGTTGACAGGTAGAACGTTGCAGCATATGATCTTGTGGGCAATACTTTGATCGTGTTTTAGGCGACGTAGTTCTAAGCTTTATAGACCTAGGATTGATAGTATGCTTTCGTAAGGTATTCTGTTTCGAGTGGAGGAGTGAAGGGCTCTTCTGGTTAAATATCTTTGGACATTTTCAAAGGTGTTGCTGTCCGA
Organism: Erythrolamprus reginae; assembly: GCF_031021105.1. Classification (NCBI taxonomy): domain Eukaryota; kingdom Metazoa; phylum Chordata; class Lepidosauria; order Squamata; family Dipsadidae; genus Erythrolamprus; species Erythrolamprus reginae. The sequence continues at coordinate 46,465,977 of NC_091957.1, forward strand.
GATGTGGTATGGGTTCCAGACAGATGAACTGTATTCAAGGATGGGTCTGGCAAAAGTTTTGTAGGCTCTGGTGAGTAGCGTGCGATTGGCAGAGCAGAAGCTCTTCGGGGCTGCTGTTGAAATAATGATGGGCCATTCCCCCTCCCTTTCCCCAAACTGGCTGAGATCATTAGAGCCCTGTTGTAATGGCGTGGAAAAGCTGCTTTCCACGCGGTCAGCACTAGCAGAGAAGTAGTCCGCAGGGACCGATTACGACGAGTTGGCATCAACACTAGGTCAGTGTCGAGCTAAGGAGATTAGACGTGATTGCTGGGTGTGCAAAAGAGGGCAGTTCATGTGTGCAAGGCTTGCACGGAGACAGGCAGGGACTTTCGCTGGGCACTGGGAAAAATCATTGGGCATTTTCCCCATAGACTTATCTTCTGTGTCATAATATGATTGGTTTAATTTATTTATTTTATTTTATTCTTTGTCCAATATACAATACATATGAAAGAGAATAGACATTAAGTAATATATATAAAGATTGAAAGTAAGAAAGAAGAGAAGTAGAAGGAAAGGAGAGAAAATATATGATACATGAGATAAGGAAAGACAATTGTACAGGGGACGATAGGCACATCAGTGCACTTATGTACGCCCCTTACTGGCCTCTTAGGAACCTGGAGAGGTCAATCTTGGAGAGTCTTAGGGAGAAATGTTGGGGGCTGGGGGCTGACACCACTGAGTCCGGCAATGAGTTCCACGCTTCGACTACTCGATTGTTAAAGTCATAGTTTTTACAGTCAAGTTTGGAGCGGTTAATATTAAGTTTGAATCTGTTGTGTGCTCTTGTGTTGTTGCTGTTGAAGCTGAAGTAGTCGTTGACCGGAAGGACATTGCAGCATATGATCTTGTGGGCAATACTTAAATCGTGTTTTAGGCACCGCAGTTCTAAGCTTTCAAGATCCAGGATAGTTAGTCTATTTTTGTAAGGTATTCTGTTTCAAGTGGAGGAGTGAAGGGCTCTTCTGGTGAAATACCTTTGGACGTTTTTGAGAGTGTTGATGTCTGAGATGTGGTGTGGGTTCCAGACAGATGAGCTGTATTCGAGAATGGGTCTGGCATAGGTTTTGTAGGCTCTAGTCAGTAGTGAGAGATTGCCAGAGCAGAAGCTACGTAGGATCAGGTTAACAACTCTGGAAGTAGACTCGGAGACTCATAATAACTTTTGATCGTATTCTTTAACTATTTTTTTAAATGGGCTCATTTTGGAATGATGTACATCCCTGGTCATTTTGCTGGGGAAAATCATTGGCCATTCAGAGGCAGAGAAGTGAGTTGCTTTGCCTTCGAAATCTGCACTGCAGGCGACTTCAGCTAACTGCTAGCTGTAGTTCAGCAGTTCAAATCTCACCACAGGCTCAAGGTTAACTCAGCCTTCCACCCTTCGAGGTGGGTAAAAGGAGGATCCAGATTGTTGGGGGAAAGAGATTGATTCTGTAAACTGCATAGAGAGGGATGTAAAAGCACTATGAAGCAGTATATAAGTTTAAATGCTATTGCTATTGCTATCTCTTGGGAGATTTAATTCCACACATTCTCCATCCTTTTTTGTTTCTTTTTTGAAGTTACAGGCTGTCCTCGAAATAACAACATAGAAACATAGAAGATTGACGGCAGAAAAAGACCTCATAGTCCATCTAGTCTGCCCTTATACTATTTCCTGTATTTTATCTTAGGATGGAAATATCCCAGGGATATTTAAATTCACTTACTGTGGATTTACCAACCATGTCTGCTGGAAGTTTTCTCCAAGCATCTACTACTCTTTCAGTAAAATAATATTGCTTCTGATCTTTCCTCCAACTAACCTCAGATTGTGTCCCCTTGTTCTTGTGTTCACTTTCCTATTAAAAACACTTCCCTCCTGAACCTTATTTAACCCTTTAACATATTTAAATGTTTCGATCATGTCCCCCCTTTTCCTTCTGTCCTCCAGACTATACAGATTGAGTCCATTAAGTCTTTCCTGGTACGTTTTATGCTTAAGACCTTCCACCATTTTCGTAGCCCGTCTTTGGACCCGTTCAATTTGATCAACCATCTTTAGGGTTGGGAAATTCACCAAGTGACTGTAGCCAACTTTTGAAAACTTCATATTAAATCTTTTGATCCCAAGTCGCCCACAGGAAAGGGAGCAAAGGATTGAATACGAAGTTTTCAGGTGGCAGATCCCCCTCCCCGATTGCAAAAAGGGTGCCTGAAACGTGAAGATCTGGAAGAAAGAGATAGCAGGTGGCAGGTTCCCCCTCCCCAAAAACGAAGGGGGATCTGCCCCCTGAAAACTTCGTATTCAATCCTTTGTTCATTTTCTGCGGGTGACTTGGGATCAAAACCATGGCTGGAGATTATGATGATGATGATAATGAAGATGATGATGATGATGATGATTATATTTGTATGCCACTCTTTCTGAAGATTCGGGGTGGCTCACAGGGTACAAAAATAACACAATAACAAATCTAATAAAATTAAATTCAAAGTTACTACTAAATTAAATTAAATTAAAAGTTACTACTGAAATCCCATATATAATAAAAACAGTCCACCAATTCATTCACAACCACACATGACATCTTGTAAACAGAGGAAGGGGGCTTGATCTAATTGTCCCATGCCTGGCAACATAAATGAGTTTTGAGGCTGTTGCGAAAGGCGAGGAGGGCAGGGGCAGTGCGAATCTCCGGAGGGAGCTGATTCCAGAGTTCCGGGGCCACCACAGAGAAGGCTCTTCCCCTGGGCCCCGCCAGACGACATTGTCTAGCCGACAGGACCCGGAGAAGGCCAACTCTGTGGGACCTAACCGGTCGCTGGGATTCATGCGGCAGAAGATTCAAAGCGCTTGCTTAGTTAGGCCTTCAGGTGAGTGACCTGTCCCAGGCGGCGGGATGTGCATGCAGCTGTGTGTCCCCAATGCGCAAGCATGTGCGCTGCACATGATTTGGCTTCTGTGCTTGCGTAGCAAGGGCAGTCTTGTGGAAAGAAGCTCACGCGAGTGAGATTTTGGCAATTTTTGCCGATTTTTTGCTTTCGTGTGTCACCGAAATCTCACTCTCTCGCGCATCCTGAGATTTTGTTTCCGTGCATGTGCAGAAGCCAAATTTCATGCTGATAGGCATGTGTGTGCCCACCAGACACACTCGCACCCAAGACAATCTTATACATCTCCACCCCATGTCCAGTCAATGAAGCAGTGGAAGTGATGTGCCGGTGCCTGGAGGCTGTTGGGGCCTGGATGGGTGTCAACAAACTCAAACTCAACCCAGACAAGATGGAGTGGCTGTGGCTTTTGCCTCCCAAGGACAATTCCATCTGTCCATCCATTACCCTGAGGGGGGAACTACTGACCCCCTCAGAGAGGGCTCGCAACTTGGGCATCCTCCTCGATCCACAGCTGACATTGGAACATCATCTTTCGGCTGTGGCGAGGGGGGCGTTTGCCCAGGTTCGCCTGGTGCACCAGTTGCAGCCCTATTTGGACAGGGAGTCATTGCTCACAGTCGCTCATGCCCTCATCACCTCGAGGTTCGATTATTGCAATGCTCTTTACATGGGGCTACCTTTGAAAAGTGTTCGGAAACTTCAGATCGTGCAGAACGTAGCCGCGAGAGCCGTCGTGGTGCTTCCAAGATTCGCCCATGTTTCTTCAACACTCCGTGGCTTGCATTGGCTGCCAATCAGTTTCTGGTCACAATTCAAAGTGTTGGTCATGACCTTTAAAGCCCTACATGGCATGGGACCAGATTACCTCCAGAACCGCCTGCTACCGCCCGAATCCCAGCGATCGATAAGGTCCCACAGAGTTGACCTTCTCTGGGTCCCGTCAACTAAACAATGTCATTTGGCGCACCCCAGGGGAAGAGCCTTCTCTGTGGCGGCCCTGGCCCTCTGGAACCAACTCTCCCAGGAGATTAGAACGGCCCCCACCCTCCCTGTCTTTTGTAAACTACTCAAGACTCATTTATGCCGCCAGGCATGGGGGAGTTAAGATATTCCTTCCCCCTAGGCCATTACAAGTTATGAATGGTATGTTTGGGTATATGTCTGGTTTTATTATAAGGGTTTTTAGTTGTTTTATTAATTGGATTGTTACATGCTGTTTTTATCATTGTTGTTAGCCACCCTGAGTCTGCGGAGAGGGGCGGCATACAAATCCAATAAATAAAAAAATAAATAGGGCACACCAGTAGTGCCGATGGTGGAAGTCATTCTCTGGCGCACTCCCATATCTGAACTGATAGCGAAGGTAAGTGAATATCACTACCGATGGAGACCCAAGAGATTGACTTTCATCGTCTCCTGGATGTGTCCTTTCTGGCCATTTTGTGATTTTTTTTATGACACAAAGCTTTTAGGGATTGCAAACCGGCTGCACTTTGGGAAAGGCTTACGAGTTGAAAACTATTTCCTCTCCAATTTTCTTTTGGAAGGAGAGATGATTTATCTGGCTTGTATTAATGATGTGTTTACTTTACAAGAAGAGTGGAAGCCGTAATTACGAAAAGTGATTCTGGCCCTCGGCAGGATGGTCTCGGAGCCTTTTAGTGCCATGCCTAGAATAGCGTTGCATTTACCCGAGTGAGTGCAAGATAGATAGATGTATTTCTTTCATTCTTTTACTTTAAAAAAAATGGAATAAAAGAAACGGCAATGATTGTAACCTCACCGTAATAGAATAAAAGCCACTTTTGCAGGGATGAATAAAGGGAGGGGTTGGTGGAATGGCAAATGGATTGCTCATATATATTTATATCTATCTATCTATCTATCTATCTATCTATCTATCTATCTATCTATCTATCTATCTATCTATCTATTATCTTCTATCTATTCTGTCTGTCTGTCTATCTATCTATCTATCTATCTATCTATCATCTATCTATCTATCTATCTATCTATCTATCTATCTATCTATCTATCTATTATCTTCTATCTATTCTGTCTGTCTGTCTGTCTATCTATCTATCTATTATCTTCTATCTATTCTGTCTGTCTGTCTGTCTATCTATCTATCTTCTATCTATCTATTCTGTCTGTCTGTCTGTCTGTTTATCTTCTATCTATCTATCTATCTATCTATCTATCTATCTATCTATCTATCTATCTATTATCTTCTATCTATTCTGTCTGTCTGTCTGTCTATCTATCTATCTTCTATCTATCTATTCTGTCTGTCTGTCTGTTTATCTTCTATCTATCTATCTATCTATCTATCTATCTATCTATCTATCTATCTATCTATCTATCTATCTATCTATCTATCTATCTATCATCTTCTATCTATTCTGTCTGTCTGTCTGTCTGTCTGTCTGTCTCTATCTATCTATCTATCTATCTATCTATCTATCTATCTATCTATCTATCTATCTATCTATCTATCTATCTTCTATCTATCTATTCTGTCTGTCTGTCTGTCTGTCTGTCTGTCTGTCTATCTATCTATCTATCTATCTATCTATCATCTATCTATCTATCTATCTATCTATCTATCTATCTATCTATCTATCTTCTGTCTGTCTGTCTGTCTGTCTGTCTGTCTGTCTGTCTGTCTACCTACCTACCTATCTATCTATCATCTATCTATCTATCTATCTATCTATCTATCTATCTATCTATCTATCTATCTATCTTCTGTCTGTCTGTCTGTCTGTCTGTCTGTCTGTCTGTCTGTCTGTCTGTCTGTCTGTCTATCTATCTATCTATCTATCTATCTATCTATCTATCTATCTATCTATCTATCTATCTATTCTGTCTGTCTGTCTATCCATCCATCCATCCATCCATCCATCCATCCACCCCCCCCCACCCACCGACCTACACATTCAGCCTCATTTTCTGTGATAGGAAAAACATACCCAAAAATTCAAAATGTTTCTACCGTTACTCTGTACCTGACGAACATTTTGCTACTGCTACTGCGTACATGATCACTGGGTTTTAGAATTTTTATTAATTTTGTACAATTCTTCTTTTTTAAAAAAAAAATTTCTTCACATGTATTGACTGCATTTACAATCTTGTACGCCACCTTGAGTCACTTTGGGAAGGGTGGCGTAGAAGCCTAATTAATAAATAAATGAGAAATTATTTGATTTTTTGATTTGATTTTATTGGATTTGTATGCCGCCCCTCTCCGTAGACAAGTTTTCAAAAGTTGGCTACAGTCACTTGGTGAATTTCCCAACCCTAAAGATGGTTGATCAAATTGAACGGGTCCAAAGACGGGCGGAAGGTCTTAAGCATAAATTATCCTATTGTGATGCTCTGCAATTCTTTCAAAGGAAGAAATCAGGAGAAGATCCGATAGCAAAAGGATATGCACGCTCATAATTTTCTTCTCTCAGACTGCATACAAATAATAACACCAATTCAGAAGATTTTAAAGACTAATATACGATGGAAACCAGAGGCTTTCAGGATTAATGGACGGGCAGCTAGATTATTTTTCTTTTTTTCCTTTTTTGCATGAAACAGTAAAATTGCACTTATGACTTGTGGTTTTGATGATTACAAAGAAAATGGATAATAGAAAAAAAATGAGCTTTTCTCTTTTTTTCTGTAATTGTAGAGCGAGAGATAATTTTGTAATCGTACTTATAATTGCTGCAAAGATTATCATAAGGTTCTTTCCATTTCTTCTTATCTTTACTTCCTGCAGTTCTGTCTTTGTTTCGCATTTTCTTTTTAAAATTTTCGCTGTTAGTTTGTATCTGTTATGGTCTATTTTAAACTTTTAATAAAAAAAAAATCATAGAGTATGTATGTATGTATGTATGTATGTATGTATGTATGTATGTATGTGTGTGTGTATATATATATATATATATGTTAAATGTTTATAGCTGGAATTTTAAAATTAAGGGAGACCAGGATAGATCTATTTCGGCCTTATTAGGCCTCATCAGCTGGCCACACCCACTCTTTTACTGGGATTCGATCTGGGAAGCTTCTGCATTGTAATTACAATGCAGAAGCTTCCCAGATCGAATCCCAGTAAAAGAGTGGGTGTGGCCAGCTGATGAGGCCTAATAAGGCCGAAATAGATCTATCCTGGTCTCCCTTAATTTTAAAATTCCAGCTATAAACATTTAACACATACAAAATATAGTTTGTCGGCTATAAATATATTACTGCCTTGCAGTGGCCCTAGGTTGGGCCTATAGGCAAAAAAAGGAGCTGTGACGTTCCTTAAAAATATACCAGGGTGATCCGACATAAGAAAAATATATATATATATATATATATATATATATATATATATATATATATATATATATATTTGTTTTCGTAAATTTTCACGGGTATATGTATGTAGATTGTTCTGAGTTCGGGTTTTGCCCTGTGTAATGTTTTGCATGTCTATGCGACGTTTCGGTGAAATCACATTCACCATCATCAGGCTGGAGTTCCAATCTTGGAACTCCAGCCTGATGATGGTGAATGTGATTTCACCGAAACGTCGCATAGACATGCAAAACATTACACAGGGCAAAACCCGAACTCAGAACAATCTACATATATATATATATATATGTGTTTTTTTATGTCGGATCACCCTGGTATATTTCAAGGAACGTCACAGCTCCTTTTTGCCTCTAGGCCCAACCCAGGGCCACTTCAGGGCAGTTAATTTATTTATAGCCGACAACTATATTCTGTATGTGTCAAATGTTTTTTTTAGCTGGAATTTTTTTTTTAAAAAAACAACATATAGCCCCTCCCTGGTACACAGCTGGAAGGGATCTGATCTGATAGCACCTCTGCTAAGTAAGGAAGGGTGTGGCTAGCTGATGAGGCCAGAACAAGGCCGAAATAGGACCATCCTAGTCTCCCTTAATTTTAAAAATTCCAGCTAAAGGAGGAGGAGGAGGAGGGAGAGGGAGAGAGAGAGAGAGAGAGAGAGAGAGAGAAAGAAAGAAAGAAAAAAGAAGGACCATGAGGGTTTTTTTTGCCATCTATCTTCTATGTTTTGAAGAAGGAGAAGAAGAAGAAGAAGAAAAGGAGGAGGAGGAGGAGGAGGAGGAGGAAGAGGAAGAAGGAGGAGGAGGAGGGAGAGAGAGAGAGAGAGAGAAAGAAAGAAAAAAGAAGGACCATGAGGTCTTTTTCTGCCGTCTATCTTCTATGTTTTGAAGAAGGAGAAGAAGAAGAAGAAGAAAAGGAGGAGGAGGAGGAGGAGGAAGAGGAAGAAGGAGGAGGAGGAAGAGGAAGGAGCAGGAGGATAGCATCTTGTTATCTTTGAGAAAGGCGGAAAATTAAAACACAAATCAACAAATAAATGTTGATAACAATTCTCAAAGGACAGGCATATTGCTTTCCCTTGGACGTAAGATCCTGGAACTACAACCGATTTTTAACCTGGATAAGTACATCACCTGAGATTGTGATTCTAGTCACCCTTCCTAGAATGAAGGTTTAGTTCCAGTCAACAAGGCTGGGATTCTTCCAAAATTCCATTTTTGAAAAGAGGATTTGCTTGAAGTAAACAGGCACCAGACTGGAAAGTTACTTCTGAGTAAGCCTTACTGGAGGTTGGGCTGTAAAATGAATATCCATAACAGGGTCATGATGAGATTAAGTTGGATTCCTCTAAATGAAGGTAGTTAGGCTGGATTCCCAGGGATTAACTTTAAAGACAGATGGAGTACAATAAACTGGGTAATTAGGCCCCATGGATCAAGCAACAATTTTGGGGGGAGAAAAAATTTCAGGAAGGCTGTTTACTGCATGCTGAGGCTTTGTAATTCGTGCAGGGCTTCCAAAATAACTCTTAAGGGGCTGTTTAAAAGTTGGGTTGGGGGTTGGAGAGGGAAGGGAAGAACTCACAGGGGCTGTTTGCAGCAGGCGGAAGATATCTCTTGAATTGCTGTAATATTGTTCCTCATCTGTGTTTCCTAATAAATAGCAGAATAGGAAATCGCTTTTTAAGAGGTGATTGTCAAAGGTTTGACCCGCTGAAAGCATATGCTGTGTGTGTGTGTGTATGTATGTATGTATGATGTACACACACACACACACACACACACACACACACACACACACACACAGAGAGAGAGAGAGAGAGAGAGAGAGAGAGAGAGAGAGATAGATATTAAAAAAATAAAGGGAACTCTTAAACAACAGAATATAACTCCAAGTATTCAATGAGAATATTTCATTCATTCAGATCCACCAGCTAACTTCCACGCCTAGGACAAGAGTTTATCTATTTATTTATTTATTTATTTGATTTGTACGTTAAATTAAGGTTCAAGTTTAATTGAAATTGCATTTATGGCAGGTCTCTTCCGGTCTTACTAGAAACATAGAAACATAGAAGATTGACAGCAGAAAAAGACCTCCATCTAGTCTGCCCTTATACTATTTCTTGTATTTTATCTTAGGATAGATATATGTTTATCCCAGGCATGTTTAAATTCAATTACTGTGGATTTACCAACCATATCTGCAGTACTGGTAAGTTTGTTCCAAGCATCTACTATTCTACTACTATATCTACTTACTATTGTACTGTACTGTATTGGAGGGCCTGTTTTTTCCTCCTCCTCCTCCTCCTCCTCCTCCTCCTCCTCCTCCTCCTCCTCCTCCTCCTCCTCCTCCTCCTTCTCCTCCCCTCTCCTCATCTTCCCCCCTCCTCCTCCTCCCACTCCCCCAATTGCCACAGCAATGGGAACACCTTTAGAGCAGAAAGGATGAACAAAACCAACTCTTTTTCCTCCCAGAGATACACAGATGGGATGCGTTCACACCAGTGGCGAGCAATAATATGCTGCGAGAGGCTAAATATGTCTTGCACAAGAGCCTTCCCCAATATTTCCTTTCTTAAACCAATGGGCAATATGTTTCCTTTTAGAGTATTCTATCTCTCTCTTCCTTTAAACATTCAGCTGGCTGGAGCACAACGCATGGGTGACTTTGCATGTTGTTATGTTCAGAATCCTTATCTTAGTACAGTGGTACCTCTACCTAAGCATGCCTCTACTTATGGACTTTTCTAGATAAGAACCCGGTGTTCAAGATTTTTTTTGCCTCTTCTCAAGAACCATTTTTCACTTACAAACTCGAGCCTCCGAAACTGTAACCGGAAAAGCCAGGGAGAAGCCTCCGTGGGGCCTCTCTAGGAATCTCCTGGGAGGAAACAGGGCCGGAAAAGACAGGGAGAAACCTCCGTGAGGCCTCTCTGGAAATCTCCTGGGAGGAAACTGGGCCGGAAAAGGCGGGGAGAAGCCTCCATGGGGCCTCTCTAGGAATCTCCTGGGAGGAAACAGGGCCTCCACCCACCCTGTGGTTTCCCCAATTGCACACATTATTTGCTTTTATTTTGATTCCTATGTCAAGGACTTAACAGTTCACTTGAACGATGTTGATCATTCAAGCCATTTCCACCTGGTCACATGGCAGGCAAGCCACTCCTACCCAGTCACATGACCATTAAGCCACACCCACAAAATAAGCCACACCTGCACAGTGGCAGTAAAAGTTTTGACTGCCCATTACTGAGTATGCCCAACCCACAAGATAATGAGACACGAGCGGAAATAAGGAGAAATTTTCTGACCCAGTGAGAGCAATCAACCCATGCAACAGAAGTTGCCTTTGGAAGCACGAATCCCAGGGGCCAATAAGGTCCCACAGAGTTGGCCTTCTCTGGGTCCCGTCGACCAAACAATGTCGTTTGGCGGGCCCCAGGGGAAGAGCCTTCTCTGTGGCGACCCCGGCCCTCTGGAATCAACTCCCCCCAGAGATTAGAACAGCCCCCACCCTCCTTGTCTTTCGCAAATTACTCAAGACCCACCTTTGTCGCCAGGCATGGGGGAGTTAGGATATTCCTTCCCCTAGGCCATTACAAGTTATGTATGGTATGTTTGGTTTTTATAATAAGGGTTTTTAGTTGTCTTATTAAATTGGATTGTTACATGTTGTTTTTTATCATTTTTGTCAGCCACCCCGAGTCTGCAGAGAGGGGTGTCGTGCAAATCCAATAAATAATAAAATAAAAATAAATAAGTTGTGGAAGCCTCATCACTGGAAGCTTTGAAGAAAAGACTAGACTGCCACCTGTCAGAAATAGTGTAGGGTCTCCTGCTTGGGTGGAGGGATTGGACAAGATCCCTTCCAACTCAGTTTACCTGTTAAAGGACCAGTTGGATAATATGCATCTCCACAATTGCAATCTTCTGAGGTTACTTTCCAGTGCTCTTGAAGTACAGATGTTCTGTCTGGGTCACTCCAGAAGCCAATACCAACCCAAAAAGAGAATCCAGACACACTGGTAAAAGGCAAAGGCAGTTTTATAAAATTCAAGAAAAACACAGGTAACAGAAAATGTCCTTACAAACAGGAAAATGCTGTATCTTCAGATATATCCACGAAGGCGAAAGTCCATGCAGCAATACAGAATTCTTGCTGCCAAGCCGAGGCTGTAGATAGCAGACCTACACCTCCCACGGGTCTTCCAAAGCTGCTGGGCCACAAGCCAGGAACAGAGACGCCGAGAAACAAGACAAGATAACGCAACTCCAAACTGATAACACTCCACATGGCTTCAAGGGCTTGCCTGCCTTTTAAACCCTGCTAAGGAGGACCACATCCAAACGCAGCTATTCCTAATTCAGTGCTGATAATACTTCTTTAATTGCTCCTTTCTTTGATCTGACCGTCTCTGTCGCATGTCAATGACGGCTTGTGCGTCGTCACCTAATGACTCCAAGCTACTGGCTGGGGAGAGCCCCCCCCCCGGGGCTCTCATGCTGTTCTCCTTCATCCCATTCCTGATTTTCCTCTCCCCTGTCCGACTGTTCAGCCCCCTCCTCTTCGCTGTCCTCCTCCTCCGGGCATGGAGCCAGCAGAGACACAGCTGGTCCCTGAGCAGCCTCAGGCTGAATCACAACAACAGATAAATTGTTTATTGGTGGAAAAAAGCTGAAATCAGACTGGAAAATGGGTAAGGAAGAGATGGGAAGCTTGCCAGCTATAATTTTCTTTTGGGAGGAAAGCCAAAAACCATGCCCCTGAAATCACGCTCCACTTTATTGACCAAATATTGTGGGGTTATCTCAGGGTTCTTATCGCCGGCATGTGGGCTGTGTTATTTTGACGGCTCCTGCATTCAGTTTAAACCCAGCCAAATTCTTTTGTACTCGTGCCCCCCCCGTCTTTGCAGTAATATCTCCCGGTTTCTTATCTTTGAAAGTGAAACTCTGCTGCAGAGAGCTTTGAACATCTTTCAGGAATTAAACGTGTTGGGTTTATTCCTGCGTCGCCGCTGTCTAAAAAGATCTTTTTCAAATCGCCGGGAATACGCTTTCATTTCCTACGCTTTCCGAAGGCTGAAGCGGTTGCCTTTGTTTTTAAGGAAAAAAGATTAATTGTATGGGGTGCTCCGGTGGAAATATTCTGTACGCCAAACACGACAGAAATGGGGAAGGTTAATTGACTTGGAAACGGATCTTCAGCGTCTGTTAGGAGTCGGCAGCATGTGGGGTATGATTACTTCATTAGCAATAGCACTTAGCAATAGCACTTAGACTTATATACCGCTTCACAGTGCTTTTACAGCCCTCTCTAAGCGGTTTACAGAGTCAGCATATTGCTCCCCTAGCAATCTGGGTCCTCATTTTACTCACCTCGGAAGGATGGAAGGCTGAGTCAATAGCAATAGCACTTAGACTTATATGCTGCTTTACTGCCTTGTCTAAGGGGTTAACCAAGTCAGCCTCTTGCCCCCAACAATCTGGGTCTTGATTTTACCCATCTTGGAAGGACGGAAGGCTGAGTCAATCTTGAGCCTGTCAGGATTGTACTGCTGGCAATGGGCAGAGTGAACTATAACAATAGCAACAGCACTTAGACTTATATACCGCTTCTCAGAGCTTTACTGCCTTCTGTTCTGTCGGGCTCTCTGGTACACTCCTCCCAAAAATTCACAGGTACAAATTTCAGACACACACACGTTTGAAAATTCAAAAAAATGTTCTTTATAATGAAAATTCACTTAAACTAATCCCTCTTTTGGTATAGCAAAGAGCACTGGTCTCCAAACAAAGTGGTAATTTGTACAAGTCCCTTATCAGTTCTGTGGTACTTAGCTTGCAGCTGTGAGGCAATTCACAGTCCTTCTTCTTTCACAAAGTGAAACACACTTTGCTCTGGTTTAGTTTCAAAGCGGGGGAAAAATCAGCACACAAAAGGTCAAAGTCAGCAAGGCAGGCACGAAACACAACGATCAGATAATCCTCCACAATGGCCAAACCCACAGGCTGCTATTTATAACAGCCTCACTAATGACCACCGCCCCACCCAACCACAGGTGGCCTCATTTTCTTTGATAATAACCTCTCAGTTGTTGCCTATGCATCACTCTCCACATGCATGACTGTATCATTAACTCTTGTTCTGAATCCAAGGAGGAGCTAGATAATTGATCTCCTTCTGAGCTGTCTGCCACACTCTCCTCCTCCCTGTCACTCATGTCTTCTTGGTCAGAGGAGCCTTCATCAGCAGATTCCACCGGGAGCAAAACAGGCCTGCAGCATGTGGATGTCTCCCCCACATCCACAGTCCTTGGGGCAGGAGCTGGGTCAGAGCTAACCACAACACCTTCTCTAAGTGGTTTACAGAGTCAGCCTCTTGCCCCCCTGATTTTACCCACCTTGGAAGGACAGAAGGCTGAGTCAACCTTGAGCCTGTCAGGATTGAACTGCTGGCAGTGGGCTGAGTTAACTACAGCAATAGCACTGAGGCTTATATACCGCTTCACAGTGCTTTACAGCCCTCTCTAAGCAGTTTACAGAGTCAGCGTATTGCTCTCCCAACAATCTGAGTCCACATTTTATCCACCTCGGAATGACGGAAGGCTGAGTCAACCCTGAGCCTGTCATGATCAAACTGCTATAGCAATAGCACTTAGATTTATATGCCGCTTCACAATGCTTCACACTCTTCTCTAAGCTGTTTACAGAGTCAGCGCATTGCTCTCCCAACAATCTGAATCCTCATTTTTTCCACCTTGGAAGGATGGAAGGCTGAGTCAATAGCAATGGCATTTAGACTTATATACCGCTTCACAGTGCTTTACTGCCTTCTTTAAGCGGGTTACAGCATCAGCCTCTTGCCCTCAACAATCTGGGTCCTCATTTTACCCACCTTGGAAGGATGGAGGGCTGAATCAACCCTGAGCCTGTCATGATCGAACTGCTATAGCAATAGCACTTAGATTTATATACCGCTTTACAGAGCTTTATACTCTTCTCTAAGCGGTTTACAGAGTCAGCATAAGGCTGCCAACAATCTGGGGTCCTCTTTTTACCCCCAGCTTCCTAGATTGCGAGACTGGGCAGCTCAAACAAAGGATGTTTCTAGACGTCCCTGCTACATCAGAAGGCACATGCAGGCATCAGATACCTGATAGCAAGAAAATAATAATAATTTGTAACATCTAACAAGAAAAACTCAAATGTTTTCAATTAAATGCAACTCCCCTCTCATCTTGGAATGAACCAGTAGGAAAAAGAACTTGCTTCAGGTTAGGTCTTTTCCAGCAAAGAGAAAAAGAAAACATCCTATTGCAGGTTGGCTGGTTTGAATCAATCAGATGTAGGCTTTTTCTAGGAGGAGAAAGAAAGAGAAAGAGAGAAAAGAAAGAAAGAAAGAAAGAAGAGGAGGAGGAGGAGGAGGAGGGGAAAAGGGAGTAAGCTGAATGCTCCTGTCCCTTCTTTTCCCTTCCCTTCACTCACCTTTCTCTCCTTCCTTCCTTCCTCCCTCCCTCCTTCTTTCTTTTTTCTTTCTTTCTTTTTCCTTCGTCCATTCCTTCCTTCGTTCCTTCATTCCTTTGTTCCTTCGTTCCTTCCTTTATTCGTTCATTTGTTTGTTTGTTCCTTTCTTCATTCCTTCCTTCTTTTTTTCTTTTTTCTTTCTTTCTCTCTCTTTTTCCTTTGTTCGTTCGTTCCTTCCTTCCTTTGTTCCTTTATTCATTCATTCATTCCTTTCTTCATTCCTTCCTTCTTTCTTTCTTTTCTCCCTCCCTCCCCTTTCTCTCTTTCTTTCTTTCATTTTTCTTTCTTTCTTTCTTTTTCCTTCCTTCGTTCATTTGTTCCTTCCTTCCTCCATTCCTTTATTCATTCGTTCATTCCTCCCTCCTTCTCTGTCTCTCTCCCTACCACCTTCTTCCTTCTCTCTCTCTCTCCCTTCCTCCCCCCTTCTTCCTTCCTTCCTCACTCACTCCTTCTCTCCTTCCCTCCCTCCCTTCCTCTCTGTCTCCCTTGTCTGATTCCTTTCTCAGTTATTTTTCCATAATGCTCAGTCTCATTTTTGGATGAGCTTTACCTCTGGTTCTTTGTTTATGCTGGCTTTTCAAATCCAACCCTTGTTTTCTCATCTGTGTTTCTCTGTTCAGCACTCTGTCTATTTTCTTAATAAAGTAAATGCTGTTTCAAACAGGCATTTTCTTTGTACCTAGAGGGCTGTAATCTCATAACTTGCCTCAGATGGCCGGAGCCTTTGAAAATTGACTACCGGTTGCAGTGCTGAAAATACCTTGGTGCTTTCTTTTATTAACAGAAAAGAGCAAAGCTTTTTCCTTATTTAAGCCTTGCTCCTATCTCTCTGCTTAATGGGGAAAGAAAATATCCCCTCTAGGGTGTCCTGGTTATGTGGTGAGGAGGCCTATTGAAGACAAGAGGGAATGAGAGCTCCCTTTGCAGAGGCTTTTTCCAGCATCCACCATAGTTCAGTGCTTTTTTTTTAAAACTCCTGGGCTAATGAGGATACTTCAAAACAATAAACTGGACTGCAAATTCTTTCCCCCACCCTAAGAATGCCTGTGGGACCCATGGAATAGAATGGAATAGAATAGAATAAAGGGCCCTTGGGCCTGGACTTCTGTGGGTGTCATTAACCAAACAATGCCAAATGGTGGGGCCGCAGGGAAGGGCCTTCTCTGTGTTGGCTCTGGATCTCTGGAACCAGCTGCCCTCCCCACCCTACTGGCCTTCCACAAAGTTGTAAAGACCTGGCTTTTTTGGCAGGCCAGGGACCATTGACCGAATAAGATACCATCTAGATCTGGCCACGAGAGATATTGAGAGTTATGTATGGCTTTTGGTATGGTTTGGTAATTATTTTTTGAATGGTTCTTTTAAATATTGTTTTTATTTGCTGTAAGCTGCCCAGAGTCCTTGAGGAGTTGGGCGGCATATGAATTAGATAAACAAACAAAACAAATAAATAAGAATGGAATGGAATGGAATAGAACAGAACAGAATAGAATAGCATTTACCATTTACCATTTTAGATTTATATAGAAACATAGAAGTCTGATGGCAGAAAAAGACCTCCTGGTCCATCTAGTCTGCCCTTTTACTATTTTCTGTATTTTATCTTAGGATGGATCTATGTTTATCCCAGGCATGTTTCAATTCAGTTACTGTGGATTTATCTACCACGTCTGCTGGAAGTTTGTTCCAAGGATCTACTACTCTTTCAGTAAAATAATATTTTCTCATGTTGCTTTTGATCTTTCCCCCAACTAACTTCAGATTGTGTCCCCTTGTTCTTGTGTTCACTTTCCTATTAAAAACACTTCCCTCCTGGACCTTATTTAACCCTTTAATATATTTAAATGTTTCGATCATGTCCCCCCTTTACCTTCTGTCCTCCAGACTATACAGATTGAGTTCATTAAGTGCTTTACAGCCCTCTCTAAGTGGTTTACAGAGATATTGCCCCCAATAATCTGGGTCCTCATTTTACCGACATTAGAAGGATGGAAGGCTGAGTCAACCTTGAGCCTACTGAGATTCGATCTGCCAAACTGCTGGCAGCTGGTGATTAGTGGAAGTAACTTGCAGTACTGTACTGCACTCTAATCACTGTGCCACCGAGGCTCATAGAACAGAACAGAGCAGAATAGAATAGAATAGAATAGAATTCTTTATTGGCCAAGTGTGATTGAATCCCCAAAGAATTTGTCTTTGGTGCATGTGTTCTCAGTGTACCATAAAAGAAAGAATTCATTTGTCAAGAGTGGTGAGGTACAACACTTAATGATCATCATAGAGGTACAGATAAGCAATCAAGAAACAATCAATATTAATATAAATCATAAGGATACAAGCAACAAGCTACAGTCATACAGTCATAAGTGGGAGGAGATGGGTGATAGGAATGACGAGAAGACTAATAGTAATAGTAATGCAGCCTCCTCCCCCCTCTCTCTGTATCAGGTGAAGCACAGAGCTCAAGTGGTAGCTAAAAAAAGAAAAAAGCATGCCCAGGGGCATGAAATTGCTAATCCCAGTGTGACTAATGAATGATGGCAGGAGCTGATGTTTAAACAATGCGGCAAGACTACCTTGTGGTGGAGAAGACAACCTGTGTTCTCCAAAAGATTTGAACTCTAGTTTCCGCAATCCATTGCCATTGACAATGCAGCCTGGGGCTGAAACCCAAAGAGATGGGGGGAACATGTCCTTCATTTCAGCTATAACACACCTTGCTGGAATTGCCGCTCTTGTCAGGTTAGGTTAAGTCAGCACCACGGACAGTTCCATATATGAGAAATATTAGCAGAGCAGAAAAAGCAATGCCTTGTCTAATTTTCTCACAGAGCCAAGTTGTACCAAGTCCCAAACTCCATATCCAGCTGGTTCCTTGAGGGATACACTCTATGCATAGCTATGGGCCCTGGACAGCCTGACTCATGCGGTTGTCCATTTATTTATTTGTCTGCCTGCCTGCCTGCCTGCCTTTCTATCTATCTATCTATCTATCTATCTATCTATCTATCTATCTATCTATCTATCTATCTATCTATCTATCTATCTATCTATCTCTATCATCTATCTATCTATCTATCTATCTATCTATCATCTATCTATCTATCTCTCTCTCTCTATCATCTATCTATCTATCTATCTATCTATCTATCTATCTATCTATCTATCTATCTATCTATCTATCTATCTATCTATCTATCTATCTATCATCTCTCTCTCTCTATCATCTATCTATCTATCTATCTATCTATCTATCTATCTATCTATCTATCTATCTATCTATCATCTATCTCTATCATCTATCTATCTATCTATCTATCTATCTATCTATCTATCTATCTATCTATCTATCTATCTATCTATCTATCTATCTATCTATCTATCTATCTATCTATCTATCTATCTATCTATCTCTATCATCTATCTATCTATCTATCTATCTATCTATCTATCTATCTATCTATCTATCTATCTATCTATCTATCTATCTATCTATCTATCTATCTATCTATCTATCTATCTATCTATCTATCTATCATCTATCTCTATCATCTATCTATCTATCTATCTATCTATCTATCTATCTATCTATCTATCTATCTATCTATCTATCTATCTATCTATCTATCTATCATCATCTATTTATCTACCAATCTGCATTCCATCGAGGACCTGTATACTGCACGGATCAAAAAGAGGGTTGTGACAAGATCTACATCCTAGACATAAATTGTTTCAACTAGGTGTTGTATCTTTTTATTCTTGATGAATGTACACTGCTCCAAAAAAATAAAGGGAACCCTTAAACAACACAACTCCAAGTAAATAAAACTTCTGTGAAATCAAACTGTCCACTTAGGAAGCAACACTGATTGACAATCAATTTCACATGCTGTTGTGCACATTCAACTTTGTACAGTATTCAATGAGAATATTTCATTCCTTAAGATCTAGGATGTGTTATTTGAATGTCCCCTTTATTTTTTTGGCAGTATATTTTATTCTTCTTATGTACATTGAGAGCATATGTACTAAAGACAAATTCCTTGTGTGTCCAATCACACTTGGCCAAAAAAGAATTATATATTCTATTCTATAAAAAACTTTTGAGTCTTGGCTATGATAGGGTTAGGTCAACAATCTGACCTAAATATTTGAGAGAAGGTACTTCCCAGTTCCTAGCCCATCTCATAAACAAGGTCTTATTTTTGAATTATTTAGTACTGGGAACTATGACAAAGTTACTGAAGGTGGGATTCAAATGTCAAAACTATAAATGTCCTAGGAAGTGGTGCTGACAATTCTGCAGAAGTAAAAGCCAGAGGGGAGGGGAAAAAATAGCAAACCCAAGGAATTCTCCTTTAAATGACTTTCATTGCTCTCGTCTTGTGGGCTTGTTAACTTCCACCAGAAATCACTAACTCATCATATAATAGGTCAGGTTTTATTATGTCAGCCAAGGAGTTCTTTGAGTTGAAAGCCAATGTGCTCTTTGAGAAGAAGGGAAGAAAGGCAGAAAGCCCAGTTTGAAATTCTAAACATTATCATTATTGTCTTGTTTTGGTTATGGCTGGACTTGGGCTGTGATACGATTCCATTGAGAATTGGGGGTAGGTTTGAAAACCGAGCCCAGCCTGTTTCATAAAGCTATTGTTGCACATTCATGATTTTCATACTTTAAGAAAAAGAATGGACAACCAGTGTGGGCCCCTGAGACATTTCCTTTGTTTTATTAAATTTAGAGATGGCCTGACCCCCAAAGACTTGGAATGTGGACAGTTTAAAAAATAAGAACACCACAAAATTGAACCATGTGGTGTGTGTATTTATATATTTACTTACTTACTTACTTACTTACTTACTTACTTACTTACTTACTTACTTACTTACTTACTTACTTATTTACTTACTTAGTATGCCACCCCTCTCCGCAGACTCAGGGCAGCTAACAACAGTAAAAAAGACAACAGAAACATAGAAACATAGAAACATAGAAGACTGATGGCACAAAAAGACCTCATGGTCCATCTAGTCTGCCCTTATACTATTTCCTGTGTTTTATCTTAGGATGGATATATGTTTATCCCAGGCATGTTTAAATTCAGTTACTGTGGATTTACCAACCACATCTGCTGGATGTTTGTTCCAAGGATCTACTACTCTTTCAGTGAAATAATATTTCCTCACGTTGCTTTTGATCTTTCCCCCAACTAACTTCAGATTGTGTCCCCTTGTTCTTGTGTTCACTTTCCTATTAAAAACACTTCCCTCCTGAACCTTATTTAACCCTTTAACATATTTAAATGTTTCGATCATGTCCCCCCTTTTCCTTCTGTCCTCCAGACTATACAGATTGAGTTCATTAAGTATTTCCTGATACGTTTTAATCTAATATTAAAAGTAATTTTAAAAACCCCAATTTAAGAAAAACCAATCATACATACAGATATACCATGCATAAATTTTATAAGCCTAGGGGGAAGGGAATATCTCGAATTCCCCCATGCCTGATGACAGAGGTGGGTTTTGAGGAGTTTACGAAAGGCAAGGAGGGTGGGGGCAACTCTGATATCTGGGGGGAGTTGGTTCCAGAGGGTTGGGGCTGCCACAGAGAAGGCTCTTCCCCTGGGCCCCGCCAAATGACATTGTTTAGTCGATGTGTATGTTATGGTGTAGGTGTATGTTAGGTATGTTATGGTGTATGTGTATGTTAGGAGGTATCATGTTACAGTGTTTCTCCTCCTACCTCTCTAGTCAATCTCAGTCAGTGTCAGTAGGAGGACAGAGATCGACCAGTAGACCCCTTGTCTGTGGGGTGCCTAAGGGCTTGGTCCTCTTCCCCCCTCCTATTTAATATCTGCATGAAACCACTGGTTGAGGTCATCCAATGATTTGGGGTGAGGTATCAGCAATATGCAGATGATACCCAGTTATACATCTCCACCCCACACCAATTCAGTGAAGCAGTGGATGTGATGTGCTGGTGTGAGGGTCTGTATGGGAGTTAACAGGCTCAGACCCAACCCAGACAAGACCAAGTTGATGCGGATATTGTCTCCTAAAGACTCTGTCAACTGTGCATCCTTGGCTCTTGGAGGGGTGGGGTGGGGTGGAGAAGTTGTCCTGCTCAGAACGGGTTCAAAAATTGGATTTTGTTCTAGACTCTACAGCTAAAACTAAACCAACATCATTGACTGGGGGATGGCTTAAAGGTCATGTGACTGGCTTAAAAGGTGGCCAACTTGATGTCACTCACGTCAAGGGTTTGGGTTAGGTTGCTTGGCCTCTCCTCGCCTCAAAGAGATACAATTTCCCTATCTATTTACTATTACTGAACATCCAAAATATACTATTTAATTCTTTGTGTATATGCCATACGTGTAAATACATAGGCACACAAAAATATACATTATCTACTATATTAACTGTATGTGTATGTACACAAAGACACGCATGCTCAGCTCTTTTAAAATTATACACATTCAGCCTCATTTACTACAATAGCAAAAACATACCCAGAGCACAGAAGGAGAAAAAAAGAAAAAAAAATCAGAATTTTTCTACTGGTTCTGTGTACCTGACCAACATTTTTCTATCGGTTCTGCATACCTAGCCATACCCATAGGAGCCCATCACTACCACACACTCCCTTTGGCACGCAAACCAAAAAAGGTTAGCCATCATTGTTCTAGAACAGTGTTTCTCAACCTTGACCGTTTGAAGATGTGCGGACTTGAACTCCCAGAATTCTGGGAGTTGAAGTCCGCACATCTTCAAACAGCCAAGGTTGAGAAACATTGTTCTAGAAGAAGAATGTGGTATAAATGTCACAAGAACCTAACAAAATAGCCATCTGTAACTCCTGGGGAGCTTCAACCTCTTCTCCAAGTTGGCCAAGGCCCAGGGAGACATCCCCGAAGAACAAAGATAAAGCTGGATTTTTAGCAAGGCGAGATGCAAAAGAGCCAATAAAGAAGGACAAATTCTATGACACCAGTTTAAAGCTTTGGTGAAACTCGGGGATTTAAAATGCCGATCGTTGTGGGAAGGATGTCTTGATTTTGCAGAAGAGACGGAGTAACGACTCGGACACCAGAGCTGGATTTAAACTTGGGTCATTTTTATTATAATAAATTTGCATAATTTATTAATTAAATTAGCATGAATTAACATAAATTTGCATAAATCAACATATTCAACTATGACCCGGAAACAGTGGACCTGCAGGGTCAAACAAACACTTCCGGGGCGGAAATGACGTAAAAGGTCAACATTCCTGGGCAACTAAGGGCGTAGTCGATGCTGGTCCAGGTGAGGGACCTCTCCCTCACCTGAGACCCTGCCATGCACTCGCATGAGGGGGGTCCCGCCGGCTCACCCCTACCCTGGGACTTCAATAGCGGGACCCAAAGACAGGTTCCCCCCAAGTGCGCAGGTAGCACCCACCATGGGCTTGGAGAGAACCTGTCAATCATCCCCAAAGATGCCCAAGGGAGAACGCGCAGTTGCTGAACCACCACCCAGATTTCCGCCCCTAACCTGCCACGGAGCGGGGGTCAGATCTCTATCTTGGCCCCCCGACTCCCCCCTCTATCTGCGCCAGCTCACGCAGAGACCGCTGCAGGTCCTGTAAGAAAATGGCGTTCCCCTGTTCTGACAGGTGAACGCCATCGGCCCGGTAAAGCCACGGCCGATCTACGGTGATGAGGGGGTGGGCAACTACAACCCCACCTAATTCCCTGACTGTTTTTCCCACGGCCTTATTCACCCTACGCCTAACCCGGTGGATGGCCCTAAGGGAAATGGCGTCCCTCCAAACGATCCTTGGAAGGATCTCTGACCACACCACTTGCGTGGTGGGCCATACCGTGCGAAGCCACCGCAGGTCTTCGCGCGCTTGGATGATCAGTGGGAGACCACCAAGCAGGCACAGGTCATTGCCACCGAGGTGCAAGACCAGCCATCTGGGTGCGGCTATGGGTTGCCGACCACCCAGTCCCATCTGGGCGCGACCCTGGGTAGCCGCCCGCCCAGCAGCGCCGGGTACCGCCCTGGGAGGCTGCGTACCCAGCAACGACGGTAGGAGCCCCTCCCACCGCATACCCCTCCGGCCCATCCAAACAACATTGACCCACCGTCCCAACGACAGCTGGGTCCCAATGGCGCTCCTGGCTGCCGAGCGGCCGGCCCAGAAGACCATGCTGTGGCCACACAGCAGCGCCGTCGGTTTCTGCCTGGACTGGGAACCTGGAAGAGGACACACACAGAGAGGTTACCTAGCCTAAACCCTGCCCAGAATCCTCAGCGGGCCTAACATAACCCAAATATGCCGCTGGCCGCCAGCGGCCGATCTCCTGAATCCGTTGGGCCGGGAAACCAGAAAGTGCCGCGCTAGTGGCGGCGCCGATACGGAACGAATGCGTTCCGTAGCCGGCGGGATCCATGCCTACCTGAGACATAGCCTTAGACACTATCGCCCAGAATTGATACCGGGTCAGGGGGGTGCCATCCTGGTGGACAAAAAGGTACCCACGCCCTGACCCCCGCAAGCCGCAAAAGTACTGCAAAGCAGCCACCGGGCAAACAGACTTATCGGTGGCTGCGCTAAGTTCAAGTCTAACCCCTCTGTGTAACTGATCTGTCTTGGAGTGTCTCACCAAAAGGGAGACACCCCCCTGTCTAAAGGTCAGATCAGCGAGCTGGAAAGCGCGGAGCGACAAGTCAGACTGCGAGGAGGCCATTGCCTCGCTGACCCTAAGGGCCCCAAAAAACATAACACAAGTCGCTGCCCTAAAAAGACGGGCCTCGTACTGAGAGGCACACAGACTGTCAAATGTTTGATTAATCAAAGACAGCTGCTGAACCGTCAGGGCCTGACGAGCGTCAGAAGGGAACCCCTGTCGCTCCCGCACCCAGCCTTCCAACATCCTCCGGATGCGAAAATCACGTGAAACATCACTAAACCCCCCCGCCTTGGACAGAAAGGCGAGGCCGGCTAACCTAGACCTGATAGTCCTGACTGAAAGGCCACGCCCCTTCAGCAGGACACAGAATTCAGCTAGGTGCTCAACCGGGACAGGCCAGCTATGGGGGTAACCCCTACCCTGCCTGAAATCCCCAAACTCCTTACCTGCACGCTGGTAAGCTCGCAGGGTGCCAGGAGCTACAGATAAGGCGATCGCCCGGGAGGCCTCGTCCCTCCAGCTCTCGGGAGCCCGCCCAGGCTCCACAGGTGGGCTGGAAACACCTCTGGCGACTCTCGGGCCCACGGGGCCAGGGTCCGAAACCTGGACAACTGACCACGGGACAAGGCGTCAGCCACCCCGTTATCTAGCCCCGGGACGTGCCTAGCCAAAAACAAGGCGTTTAGAGACAAGGACCTGTGCACAAAATGGCGGACAAGCCGCATTACCCTGTCACTCCTAGAGGACAGGGCATTCACAACATGGACAACCACTAGATTGTCACACCAAAAATGCACAGTCTTGTCCCTAAACTGCTCTCCCCAGAGCTCTAAGGCCACTACCAAGGGGAAAAGCTCCAAAAAGGTCAAGTCCTTAACCAAGGAACAGGCACTCCATTCCGGAGGCCATGCCGACCAGCACCACTGGTCACCTAACACTACCCCGAAACCGCAAGTCCCTGCGGCGTCGGAACATAGCTGCAGCTCCGCTTCCAAAAGAAGCTCCTGCCGCCAAAAAGACAACCCGTTAAAATGTTCCAAAAACTCCCGCCACACGCAGAGGTCAGCCCTGACCCCGGCGCATAAGCGGGTACGATGGTGGGGCAAACGTAGCCCCTTCATCGCATCATACAACCGGCGAGAAAAAGCCCTACCAGGCACCACTACCCGACAGGCGAAATTAAGGATCCCGGCCAACTCCTGGAGCTGCCGAAGAGTAACCTTCCTGCAGCCCAAGACCGCCTCAATCTTGGTCCTAATTTTTATCAACTTGTCCAGGGGCAATCTGGAAGATTGCTCCTCCGAATCCAATTCAATACCGAGGAAGGTAATCCTGGTGGCCGGGCCTTCGGTCTTCTCGGGGGCTAAAGGCACCCCCAATTGAGCACAAAGGGCTTCGAAGTCCCGCATCAAAGCAAAGCATTGCTCCGATTGCGCGGGCCCGGCCATCAAGAAATCATCAAGGTAATGAACGACCGAACCCAGGCCACTACGCCTCCTGAGCACCCACTCCAAGAAGGTACTAAAGCTCTCAAAAAGGGAGCAGGAAACAGAACAGCCCATAGGCAATGCCCTGTCCACATAAAACCCACCTTCGAAATGGAAGCCCAGAAGCTCGAAGTCGCCTGGGTGAATGGGGAGGAGCCGGAATGCCGACTTAATGTCGCATTTACCCATAAAGGCTCCTACCCCACACTCCCTAACCATGGCCACGGCCGCATCAAAGGATGCGTACCGGACTGAACAAAGCTCGTCAGGAATGAAGTCATCCACTGACTCCCCTTTTGGAAAAGACAAATGGTGAATCAACCGAAATTCACCACTCGCCTTTTTGGGGACCACCCCCAGGGGGGACACTCTAAGATTCGAAAAGGGCGGCTCCGGGAAAGGCCCAAGGACCCTGCCCTCGGCAACCTCCTTTCGAATCTTAGCCTGAACAATGTCCTCATGTCCGACAACCGACCTGAGGTTGTCCGACATGAAAGCCTTCCTAACACCAACATAAGGGATCCTAAATCCCTCGGAGAAGCCCCTCAAGAGCAGCTCGGCTCTCGGGCGAGGGTGGTAGTCGACCAACCAACCCTCGAGCACAGACACATTAATTGGGCTGGGCCCTTTTCCCCCAGCTGGTGGGGGAGGTTTTCCTGGACCCCCGCCCTTCTTCTCCGCCCCTTTCTTGGGGCGGGGACAGACTGAAGCTGCATGGGACCCCCCGCAATTCCCGCAGGCATGCTTGTACTTACAAAAGGGACGAAAACACGCCCCTTTTGCAGCAAACTCATGACAAGCGGGCGAGGCCCCCTTGCCAGCCACACCAGGAGTCACCTTGGCCGGTGAAGCCGCGGCAGGCTCCTCCTCCATGAAGTGCCCACTATCCGTACGCTCACACCCTTCCTTACCAGACATATGCGTGGCCCGGAACCACAGGTCCGGAACCACCATATCCCATGGCAAGTTAGGCTCAACCGCCATCCTCATACGGAAACCCTTATCATAATGGCGCCATATGGTGCCCTTGTATTCGAAGTGGGCCCTAGCGATCAAATCGATATACTTAAACATGGCAGAGGCCATAGCCGGCTGCCTTTGAATCACCACAGACCCATAAGTAAGAAAAGCATACAGCCACGAGCTGAAGCATTTCGTTACTTTAGTCTTCTTGGTTTTCTCCCCCGGGACAATCTCTTTCTCCTGCTTGGGAACCTCTCGGTTCAAAAGCGAAAAAAGATCCACGTATTCTCCCCTCCATATAGCCTCCTTGACCGAAGGGTGAAGGTGGCATCCTAGAGGGGTAGACGGCAACCCGCACGGGATAGCCCCTGCTTTAATGCAAGCGAACGGGTCCCATACCGAGTTGGCCGCCACACCAAAAACCCCCGCCCCGTGGGGGTAGGGCAAGACGGGGAGCGGGGGCATAACAGCAGGGGCCGGGGGAACCCACCCCCCTGCCCCAGGCACCGCAGGTATCCCCGCAGGACCCGTCCCGGGCAGCGGAGCAGGGCCGGCCGCCGGTGGCCCCGAAGGAGGAACCGGCTGTGCCCATACCTGCCCGCAGGTGCCCGTGGAGGACCCCAAAAAAACTGGACCCGCTCCCAACCCCTGCCGAGGGAAAACCCGGGGTGGGGGAAGGAAGAAAGGACAGCGGTGTAGTGTGTGGTGCAGCCTCACCTGCCCCGTACGGGGTTGATGACATCCACGGGGGGCCCATTGTTGCAGGGCCTGGGAAAGCCGCCATCGGCCCTGCCGGGGCCTGTCGTCCAACCGGAGCCATCTGCCCAGCCTGGGCCGCCGCAGGATCTCTCCCCAACGCCGCAGGAACTTGATCGAGGGACCACCGGAGCCCGCACCGCTTCTCCACTGCTCGAGCTCGTCGAGCCTCTCCAACACCCTGGCCCAAGACATTGCGGGAGAAAGAACAGGTTGAGGGGCAGGAGGCAACGAAACCACCCCCTTGCTCGGGGACCACCCCCGTAGGCCCCTCCCTACTGGCCCGAGCCCGGGCAGAAGGCCTAAGGGCCCTCCTGGGCCGCGCAGCCGGCGGAGCCGTAGGGGCAGAAGCAGGCCTCTTTTTGGGAGCCATCCCAACTCCTAATTATAGTATGCAGGGAGCAACCTAACTACCGGGATTGAACTCCCCACCGTCTGGTAACAATCAAAGGTCCCCCACCACTGGGCCCCACCTAAAGCAAGTACCGGCAAGGGGAGAAGCCCTTGCCCCCCCCCAGGCCCCTTCCCTCAGGCGGTAAAGGAAAAAACCTCCCTTCACAGGTAGGCCTCAAGGCCTGCAATCCGGCCTCCCCCAGCCCAAGACCGGGGACCCCGAAAACGAACGCCCCCACCGCGCCCTCCTCCCGGGTTCGGTGAAGAGCAAGCAACTTTTCGCCCCCTCGGTCGGCCACAAAATGGCGGCCGCGACCGAGGGCACCTAAAATGGCGACAGAGCAGCACTCAGCCGAGTGTCTGCTCTTTGGCACAGGTCCGGGCGAAAAGGCTTTCTTCCCGGCCTGCTGTCCCTTAAATAGGGCCAGCAGGCCCCGCCCGGACCCGACGTCATGCCCAGCCACGTGGGCTGGGCATTCTCGGCCGAAATCTCGCCTCGCGAGATTTCGGCCGAAAACAAGATGGCGGCCGCCATCAGAAGGGTCCGAGTCTGCCCGGCCCTTCAGCAACAGCGCCGTGGGGCCGGTAAGTCAGCCGGCGATATTTCTGCCCATCTTTTAATAAATCTTGGCGACGGGGCGGGAAGGGAGCAAGAGGAACAAAGAGGGCGAAAGAATTGTTCAAAAGAAGGCCAACAGCTCTGAAGGCAGCGAAGACAAGGAAACAGACCGATGGCTTTATCTTTCTTTCTTTTTTCTCTTTTGGTGGACTAGATGAGCCCAAAGCGAGTTCAAAGACCCTTGTTGGAATAGAGAGGCTGATTGGGTTGGGGGGAGAGAAAGATGAAGCCCTCAACAAAGAGGAAAAAACCCTCTAGCATTCGTGAGTGTTAGGAGATGCATATTGATGCCAAATTGGAGCTTATTTAGTGAAAGCTGGGCAGCCATCTCAGCTTGAATTCGTGGAGATCAAAGTCTGACTATATCATCCTCCTTTTCTCCTGTCTGGGGAGAAATGGGGGGGGGGGGGAAGAGAGAGGGCATTTCGAAAAGAAGGGAATGGAAATGGACTTGCAAGCTCTCTTTTAACAGAAGCCAATGCTCTGCCTGCACAGGTGGCCTGTAACAAGTCTAACTTCCCCCATCCTTACACTTTCTAAGATGTTTTGTGTTTGCATATGTGTGTGTATCTGAAATGCAAAGCACATAAAATTATGTTACCTACAAAGCACATAAAAATATGCCTCTCCTGGAACTCATGGGCTAGAATTGTGCCTTGTCTTGGAATTTCTAGCATGTGTACACTATTGAAACAGCAATGTCTTTGCTAGCTTGGGCATGTGGTGAGAATTTATTTATTTATTTATTTTATTATTTATTTATTTATTAGATTTGTATGCTGCCCCTCTCCGCAGACCCTGGGCGGCTCACAGCAATAACGAAACAATGTACAACAAATCTAATATTTAAAAGTAACTAAAAACCCCTATTTAAAAAGCAAGACATACACACAAACATACCATGCATATGGATGTATGAATGGTGAATTAGTACAGGGAAAGGATATAAGGATTTAAGGATATCTGTAAGAGGGATTTAAAGGCCTTGGGAATAGACATTAACAGCTGGGGAACATCTCCAGGACCGCCTTCTGCCGCACGAATCCCAGCGACCGGTTAGGTCCCACAGAGTTGGCCTTCTCCGGGTCCCGTCGACTAAACAATGTCATTTGGCGGGACCCAGGAGAAGAGCCTTCTCTGTGACGGCCCCGACCCTCTGGAACCAGCTCCCCCTGGAGATCAGAACTGCCCCCACCCTCCTTGCCTTTCGTAAAGTTCTTAAGATCCATCTCTGCGGTCAGGCATGGGGGAACTGAGACATCTCCCCTGGGCCTATACAGTTTATACATGGTATGTTTGTGTGTATGCTTGCTTTTAATAATGGGGGTTTTAGTGTTTTTTAAATTATTAGATTTGTTCTTATATTGTCTTTGTTATTGTTGTGAGCCGCCCCGAGTCTATGGAGAGGGGCAGCATACGAATCTAATAAATAGATAGATTGATAGATAGATAGATAGATAGATAGATAGATAGATAGATAGATAGATAAACATCATCATCATCATAACAACAACAGCAGCAACAACAAATTTTAGATATACATTATTTGAATTGTCAGGACTGCGTGTGTAAATTTTGCTTTTCTTCAGACAGAAAGCGTAGCTGCAGCAGTGTTTCGAAATGGCGTCTGTAAGTGATGTATGTTACAAGCAGTGTGTCTTCATTGAATTTCTTACTGCGGAGAAAGAAACTGTTGGGAACACTCACAAACGTTTGTGTACAGTTTATGGAGAATCTGCAGTCAACAGAAGTACGGTTAGTCGCTGGGCATTGAAGGTGAGGCCATTACAGTGCAGAAATGGCTTTGTGACCAGAACAAGGAGTGGTACCGAAAGGGCATACACATCCTTGTGTCTTGCTGAAGGAAGGCCATAGATTGGGATGGAGATTACATGGAAAAATAGGGAGTGTAGAAGAAACATCATTCTTTCTTGTGTGTAAGTTTCATTGTGTTCTATAAATAATTGTTGAAGGAAAAAAAATGTGGTGCATTACTTTCTGGGCGACCCTCATAGATGGTTTATCACATTTGCTTATTGTGTTGACTATACCAATATAGTCAACTTCCGACTTGACTATATTGGTTTTACACTTAAGCAATCCCACTCCCAACCTATTCAATTCCCTCCAAGTAGCTTAGTGGAGATCAGATCCCTCAAGCCATGTTCTCTTCTGGGATTATTCCCTGATTGCCTTGACAGGCTCAATTGACTTACTTTAGTTGTTGAATTCCAACCCTGTCTTTCTGGCAGGACCTCAAGGCATTGATGCCCTCACCCCCAATTCAGAAGCTCTGTGTGGTGGATTGGCATGAAAGACTGTGTTAACCCTTTCCAGCAGGACAGGTTAGGAACTAGAAATAGCAAAAAATGATTTCCAGAAGTCTACTTTATTGATTAAAAACTCCAATGGCAGAATCTTGAAATCTGGTTTCATCTTCCCTTCCATTTATTTATTTATTTATTTATTTATTTGTTTGTTTGTTTATTTATTTGTTTGTTTGTTTGTTTATTTATTTATTTATTTATTTATTTATTTATTTATTTATTTATTTATTTATTTATTTATTTATTTATTTATTTATTTATTTATTTATTTGTCCAATACACAAATACATAGGAAGAAAGATAGACATGTGATAGTATAAAAGAGGGTGAAAGTGAACTTAGAGGAGAGGATATATGAAAGGAAGAGAATATATATGGTAGGTGAAAGAAAGGAAAGACAATTGGACAGGGGATGAAAGGCACACTAGTGCACTTATGTACGCCCCCTTACTGGCCCCTTAGGAACCTGGAGACGTCAATCGTGGAGAGTCTAAGGGAGAAATGTTGGGGGTTAGGGGTTGACACAATTGAGTCCAGTAATGAGTTCCACGCTTCGATAACTCAATTGTTGAAATCATATTTTTTACAGTCAAGTTTGGAGCGGTTCGTATTAAGTTTGAATCTGTTACGTGCTCTTGTGTTGTTGTGGTTGAAGCTGAAGTAGTCATTGACCGGTAGGACGTTGCAGCATATGATCTTGTGGGCAATACTCAAATCGTGTTTTAGGCGTCATAGTTCTAGGGTTTCTAGGCCCAGGATTGTTAGTCTGTTTTCGTAGGATATTCTGTTTCGAGTGGAGGAGTGAAGGGCTCTTCTGGTGAAATATCTTTGGACATTTTCAAGGGTGTTGATGTCTGAGATGTGGTATGGGTTCCAGAAAGATGAGCAGTAGTCTAGGATGGGTCTGGCAAAAGTTTTGTAGGCTCTTGTGAGTAGTGTGAGATTGCCTGAGCAGAAGCTGCATAGGATAAAGGGAATCAGGACAAGCCAGCCTTGTGTTTCTTTCTCACCCTTTCCTGTTTTCTTGGGCTAAACTCATGTTTTACTAATGGCTATTGAATATTTCTGTCCGTATCATCTTTGTAGTCCTCTACAGAGTGTGAGTATTCCAGAGTTTATTTAGTGAGTTTTTGTTAGCTGAGGTCGACTTGAAATTCTCTAAACTAAAATCTTAAGCATTACAAATGGAATCAGTGCTTTTTCTAATTTGAATACAAGATTTTTTAGCTTTATGAAGAAGACCTAAAACAATGGGCCTTAAAAAGTCAAGAATTTTGAAGCAGACGTTAAAAACAATGGGCCTTCAAAATTCATACATGGAAGCTTTTGAGCTCTAAACAGACTCCTATGTCTGAATGACAGCTGAGTTCAAACTTTGCACTAAACCAAAGCCTGATTTATTTGGTTTAGGCATATCCTATTGTTTGGACCCAGCTACAATAAATAACAATCCATCGTTTATGGCTTAATGCGTTGTGCCAACTCAATGAACTGTATTTTCTTTAGCAAGCCATTGCTTGGTTGATGAGTGAATCCAGCTGTTTAGAGCACCTTCCAAAAGGAACACTCGGATCTTAATGCTTTGTGCCGGTCTGTAGCTGAATATACATATATTTTCTGAATATGACTAAGGTTCATAAACACAAATTTGCATGAATTACCTCTCACTCCGTTAACTCATTTGCTGGAGACTGTTCAGAATAAAGCATTAACCTTGACTTCATTTACACTACAATCATAAGGAAGTTAATGTAGTTTCATTCATACTATTAGGCGGGGGGAGAATTATATTTTTTGCATTAAGAAGTCAACTGATGAGAAAGAAAAGTTGATATAAGCATGGGTTAAGGTTGTTGGCACTTGGAGGAATTCTAGTTTACCGTATCTGGAGGGCATCCATTTAAATTTCTTGCACGAGCCCTGAACATCATCACTTGACCAGAAAATCCAAGAATAAATCTTCTAATTGCAATCAGTGGTTTCTTCTCCAGACTGCAGTTTTGCAGATAGGATAGGACAGGATAGGATAGGATAGAATAATAGGGTTGGAAGGGACCTTGGAGGTCTTCTAGAACAACCTGAGGGGCTGCCACAGTGAGGAGAGGGGGTCACACTGTTTTCCAAAGTGGGCCAGACAAGGAGCAACAGAAAGAAGCTGACCAAGGAGAGATTCAACCTAGAAATAAGGAAGAACTTTCTGACGGTGAGAGCGATCAACTGGTGGAACGGCCTGTCTGCGGAGGTTGTGAACGCCCCATTACTGGAGACCTTCAAGAGAAGACTGGACTGCCACATGTCTGGGATGGTGTAGGGCACGGGTCCCTAAACTAGGCAACTTTAAGACTTGTGGACTTCAACTCCCAGAATTCTCCAGTCAGAATTCTGGGAGTTGAAGTCCACAAGTCTTAAAGTTGTCAAGTTTGGAGACCTCTGGTGTAGGGAAATGATGGCAAACCTATTTTTCCCTCGGGTGCCAAAACAGCATGGGTGTGTTCCACATGCACGAGTGCTCACACTCATAATTCAATGCCTGGGGAGGGTGAAAACAGCTTCTCCCAACCCCCAGAGACCCTCTGGATGCTGGAAACGGCCTGTTTCCCAACTTCTGGTTGGCCCAGTAAGCTCGTATTTCACCCTCCCCAGGCTTCAAAGGCTTCCCTGGAGCTTGGGGAGGGTAAAAATAACCTCTCCCATTGCCCCAGAGGCTCTCTGGAAGCCAAAAACAGCCTCCCAGAGCCTCTGTGCAAGCCAAAAATCAGCTGGCCAGCACACACATGCACATTGGAGCTGAGCTAGGGCAACGGCTTGCATGCCACAGCTTCTGGAGTCAAGTTGTTCCACTGATTAATTGTCAGGAAATTTCTCCTTAGTTCTAAGTTACTTCTCTCCTTGATTACTTTCCACTCATTGCTTCTTGTTCTACTCTCAGGTGCTTTGGAGAATAGCTTGGCTCCCTCTTCTTTGTGTTCCCACCGTTCTTTCTTGAGGTAGGACACAGTTTGTGGATTTACTCCTTGGATCTTTTAATGTAATATTCTAGAACAGCAATGGCGAATCTATGGCATGGGTGCCACAGATGGCATGTGGAGCCATATCTGCTGGCACACGAGCCATTGCCCTAGCTCAGCTCCAACAGGCATGTGTGTGCCGGCCAGCTGATTTTTGGCTCACACAGAGACTCTGTGAGGGCGTTTTTGGCTTCCAGAGAGTATCCGGGGGGATGTAGGGAGGGCATTTTTACCCTCCAGGGAAGCTTTTGGAGCCTGGAGAGGGTGAAACATGAGCCTACTGAGCCCACTAGAAGTTGGGAAACAGGTCATTTCCAGCCTCCAGGGGGCCTCTAGGGGGCAGGCTTAATGCCTCCCCAGGCATTGAATTGTGGGTGTGGGCAGTCGTGAATGCACGATAGCGTGCAAACATGCTCTGACAGCACCCGAGGAAAAATAGGTTCGCCATCACTGTTCTAGAACCATGATGGTGAACCTATAGCACTTGTGCCCTCGGTAGTAACTTGATGGCTTGGATCATTAGAAGAGGCAGCAACCTTCTGCCACACCCCTAAACTGGTTCCTTTGGTGGTGCCATTGGCACAGACTTCTTGTTTTTGGCTTCTGCCTATGGCGTTTGTGGTAGCTTTCCTTTATATGTTGTAAGCCGCCCTGAGTCTTTGGAGAGGGGCGGCATATAAATCCAAATAACAAACAAACAAACAAACAACTTCTCTTTCACATCGTTAGCTTACAGTCTCTATTATTTCTTTATTTGTTTGTTTGATTTGATTTGATTTGATTTGTATGCCACCCCTCTCCGTAGACTCGGGGCGACTCACAGCAATAATAAAACAATGTACAACAAATCTAATATTTAAAAATATCTAAAAAACCCTTATTTAAAAAGCAAGACATACACACAAACGTACCATGCATAAACTATATAGGCCTGGTGGAGATGTCTCAATTCCCCCATGCCTGACGGCAGAGGTGGGTTTTAAGGAGTTTACGAAAGGCAATCCTAATCTCTGGGGGGAGCTGGTTCCAGAGGGTCGGGGCCGCCACAGAGAAGGCTCTTCCCCTGGGTCCCGCCAGACAAGGCCAACTCTGTGGGACCTAACTGGTCGCTGGGATTCATGCGACAGAAGGCCGTCCCGGAGATATTCTGGTCGGATGCCATGCAGGGCTTTATAAGTAATAACCAACACAGTGTCTGCCATTTATCTAATTCTAATGGATAATCAATTTTTTTAGCCCATCTTATAGAATGATTACTTCTCAAAGCCCCCCAAGGAACAGGCGACCCATTGCCATTGCCTCCCTCCCAAGAACGAGATCAAACAGCCAAGTATTTTGTTCCTCCAGGCCTACACCTGTCGTGGCAGGATGAGTAACCAGGCTTGGAAGTCGTACCTGGCCAGGAACCGAGGCTAGCCTGGACCCTCCCAGGAAGTTGTTGGCATGGCATCTTTCAGCCGTGTGGTTTGCACGCTTGCTGGGAAGCCAAAACCAATCCTTGCAGACGATTAATCATGGGCTTGGAAAGGATTCCAGTCCAATTGCTTCGGGGTGGTGTGGATGCCAATCCTGGAGAAGTTGGACGGGTTTGCACACATATTGATGAGTTTCGATGCTAGGTCGTGATAGCTCCTTGGTGAGGAAGAAGCAGGGAAGATAAATTTCTCCATCTACAATTAATCTTCGGGAGTCTTCGGAGTTGCTGCCCGGACTAAGCTGAGTCAAAGAGCAACATAGCTATCATAGAAAGAAAGAAGGGATTAAAAAAACCCCAGAAGGGTCTGATTGGGATCAGAAGTCTCAACTGAAGGGAAAACATTCTGGCTTGTGCTACCTAGAGTTTTAAATATGCTTTGAATCTGATAAGTAGGTGTGTTGGGGACAACCCCCCCCCAGGAATTAGTTCTTCTTCTTCTTCTTCTTCTTCTTCTTCTTCTTCTTCTTCTTCTTCTTCTTCTTCTTCTTCTTCTTCCTCCTCCTCCTTCTTCTTCCTTCTTCCTACTCCTCCTCCTTCTTCTTCCTCCTCCTCCTCCTTCTTCCTCCTCCTCCTCCTCCTCCTCCTTCTTCTTCTTCTCCTTCTCCTCCTCCTTCTTCCTCCTCCTCCTCCTCCTTCTTCCTTCTTCTTCTTCTTCTCCTCCTCCTCCTCCTTCCTCCTCCTCCTCCTCTTCCTCCTCCTCCTATTATTATTATTATTATTATTATTATTATTATTATTATTATTATTATTATTATTTGATTTCTATGTCACTTCACAGTGCTTTACAGCCCTCTCTAAGTAGTTGACAACGTCAGCATCTTACCCTCCAACAATCTGGGTCCTCATTTTACCCACATCACAAGGATGGAGTCAACTTTGAGCTGGGATGGAAGCATGGATGGATAGAGAAGGGAAGGAGGAAGGAGGAAGGAAGGAAGGAAAATAGCCATAGTACTCAGATTTCTTTACCACTTCACAGTACTTTACAGCCCTCTCTAAGCAGTTTACAGAGTCAGTATACTGCCCCCAACAATTTGGGTCCTCATTTTACTAACCTCGAAAGGATGTAAGGCTGAGTCAACCTTGAGCTGGTGAGAATCAAACTGCTGAAATGCTGGCAGCCGGCAGAAGTAGCCTGCAGTACTGCATTCTAACCACTGCTCCACCACTATCTGTGTATATTTGAATTTTATTCTTTGGATTCCGAGTTAGGTGGTTAGTTTATGGATCTGTGGTGTTAACCAGAGCCAATTACATCAACCATCCCTATATCATGTGAACATATTAAATGTGATGTGGAAATGGATGGCATGGTGAAAGGCAGGACCCTTCACTTCAAGGATTAGCTATCAACTTGCAAAGCTTTCAAGTTGCCATGAAATGGAGGGGGGAAGAGCTAAAGGAGTAGCAGATTGCATTTGCTGAAACTACGTTCCACAAATGTTTCTTTTACTGACTGTGTTTTAGGTTATCTGAGTCAGAAGGAGGGGTGTGATTCACTGGAAAATGAAAATGTGATTTATAATATGTCCAATGAGAAGGGGGGGGGGAGAAACAGGATCATAAGGGTGCACAGCCTCCGTTCTGACTGCATTGGAGTATTGCTGAAATGTCGCTCCTAATAAATCTTTCTATTTCTTTTGGACTTTGGCTCATGGCTCATGAAGTAATGAGGGCATCTTTCAGAAGCTTCACACTAGCATTTTGGTTAGAATTATAATCCATGATATTGACTCGGTTGAAGATCAGCAAAATTCAGGAGAATAAAACAAGCAAACAAAAGCTTCTAATTTGCAGTGGTTAGAATTCAGACTAAACTTGGCATATACAGTGGTCCCTCGATTTTCACGGGTCCGAACTTCGCGAAACGGCTATACCACGGTTTTTCAAAAATATTAATTAAAAATACTTTGCTGTTTTTTTCCCTATACCACGGTTTTTCCCACGCCAAACTTTTGTCCACCTTTAATAAATATTTTATTTAATAAACTTTAATAAATAAACATGGTGAGTAATAATCTAAATGGTTGCTAAGGGAATGTGAAATTGCAGTTTAGGGGTTTAAAGTGTTAAGGGAAGGCTTGTGATACTGTTCATAGCCAAAAATGGTGTATTTACTTCCGCATCTCTACTTCGCGGAAATTCGACTTTCGCGGGCGGTCTCGGAACGCATCCTCTGCGGAAATCGAGGGAACACTTTATTCCAATGTGTGTTTGAAATCTTTCGAGATTGGATTGTTACATGCTGTTTTTTGTCACTGTTGTTAGCCGCCCTGAGTCTCGGAGAGGGGCAGCATACAAATCAAATCAAATCAAATCAAATCAAATCAAATCAAATCAAATCAAATCAAATCAAATCAAATCAAATCAATAAACAAACAAAAAATTAATTAATTAATTCTTTGTGGAAGAACCAAGCCATAAAATCGAGTTGACCAAATAAAGTTGCTGTGTTCCTGTAACCTGGAGGGAGTATCTAAATACTATCATCTAAATCAGTATTTCTCAACCTGGGGGTTGGGGCTCCTTTGGGGGGTCGAACAACCATTTCACAGGGGTAACCTAAGACCAAGGGTGGGCTACTGCCCAGACATGGGGGGACGTAGTGGGCTAGCGAAACTAGAGCTCCATCCAAGAGCACCCAATTTACACTGAAAGATGTTGAAAGAAAATGCATAAGCCACGGCCACAGTGTGGTAGTAAAAATTTTGGTAGCCCTTCACTAAGACCATGGGAAAAGGCAAATTTCCCCTAGTGTTAGGAACTAAAGCTTCTATTTGGGCGCCTTGGGACTTATTTTTACAATCTGACCAATCAGGCGTTTACAGTGAGAGTGTCCCTCTGACCTTCCTGCTAATCAGCTTATAGCTCTGTTGGGAGAATTGGTGCTAGACTTATGGTTGGGGGTCACCACAACAGGAAGAACTGTATAACTGTATAACAACTAGACACAAGAACAGTTTTTTTCCCGAACGCCATCACTCTACTAAACAAATAATTCCCTCGACACTGTCAGACTTTCTACTAAATCTGCACTTCTATTCTACTAGTTTTTCTCATCATTCCTATCACCCATTTCCTCCCATGTTGACTGTATGACTGTAATTTGTTGCTTGTATCCTAAGATTTTTATTAATATTGCTTCTTCATTGCTTATTTGACCCCTATGATTTGAACCCACATGATTCTTGTCAAATGTATATTTTATTTTATGCACGCTGAGAGCATCTGCACCAAGACAAATTCCTTGTGTGTCCAATGACACTTGGCCAATAAAATTCTATTCTATTCTATTCTATTCTATTCTATTCTATTCTATTCTATTCCATTCCATTCCATTCTATTCTATTCCATTCTATTCTATTCTATAAAAGGTTGTGGCATTAAAACGGTTGAGAACAACTGATCTAAATGAATTTACAGCTGAATTCTCTAAGAGAACGGCTGAGAAACACAGGAGGCCTTCAGCTACCCAACTTCATTGTCAACGAGCCTAGCACGCTCTATAAAATTGGCCTCTGTTTCTTTTTTCTTTTTGGAAGAACAGAGTTCAGAAGGAAGCGATCGACAGCAGAGAACTGGTGTGATGAAAAGAATTGGCTTATATCTCATCCCCTCTTCTGATGCTCTTCAAAACATTGTTACCTGCAGCTGTTTTCCACCATGACTACTCCAGGCTGACTGCTGTTGAGAAAACAGCCTTGGAACTTAACGGTAGGTGGGGATAATTTGGAGTTTGAAACATCCAGGAGTTGCACACTCTGTCTAATCCTTTTCCCTCTCAAACAACTCAACCTATTATAAAACTGAGTGGCTACAAGTATTTAAAGAAATATGCCATTTTTGCAAAAATCTGGTTGCCAAGTTTGGACCTGCATCGTCTTGAAATGGAATGGCATTTCCAGTGTGAAGCCATGTTTTTTACATGTGTTTTGCAATCCTGTCTCCTTACTGTTGTGGTTAGCTCTGGCCCAGCTCCTGCCCCAAGGACTGTAGATGTGGGGGAGACATCCACATGCTGCAGGCCTGTTTTGCCCCCCCCCCCAGTGGAATCTGCTGATGAAGGCTCCTCTGACCAAGAAGACATAAGTGATAGGGAGGAGGAGAGTGTGGCAGACAGCTCAGAAGGAGATCAATTATCTAGCTCCTCCTTGGATTCAGAACAAGAGTTAATGATACAGCCACGCATGCGGAGAGCGATGCATAGGCAACAACAACTGAGAGATTATTATCAAAGAAAATGAGGCCACCTGTGGTTGGGTGGGGCTGTGGTCATTAGTGAGGCTGCTATAAATAGCAGCCTGTGGGTTTGGCCATTGTGGAGGATTATCTGATCGTTGTGTTTCGTGACTGCTTTACTGACTTTGACTTTTTGTGTGCTGATTTTTCTCCGCTTTGAAACTAAACCAGAGCAAAGTGTGTTTCACTTTGTGAAAGAAGAAGGACTGTGAATTGCCTCACAGCTGCAAGCTAAGCATCACAGAACTGATAAGGGACTTGTGCAAATTACCAGTTTGTTTGGAGACGAGTGCTCTTTGCTATACAAAAAGAGGGCTTAGGTTAAGTGACTTTTCATTATAAAGAACATTGTTTTGAATTTTCAAACGTGTGTGTGTCTGAAATTTCTACCTGTGAATTTTTGGGAGGAGTCTACCAGAGAGCCCGACAGAACACTTATAATCTCAGCCTGCTGCCTCACCCCGAAATTCAGGGTTTATACAGCTTTCCAGATTCCAAGGAACATTATGACAGGAGCTTACCGTGTTGCTTTTTGTTCATTGTTTGCTAAAAGCAGCGCAGGTTGGCTGCTGCATTCAATCTAGCAGTTTCTTATAAACTCTGCGGTGTCTCCCAGATGAAATGGCCTGTGTGCTCCATCTTTTTTGGCATCGCTGTGATCTCTCTTCTTTTCTTTTCTGACTATCAGGGAGGAATGTCAGAACTATCTGTTATTCAGGAGAGGAGAAATTGGTGTAACACCAAAGGAACTCACCCTCCCCTTCTCCACAGCAGACCAGGATTTAGCCCCAATCAGATAGAACTTGACGGATTGATCTTTCCTTTGTTTGCAAAAAAAGAGTCAGTAGATGTGGGCAACCTTTGTGTGCACACTGGGTGCAGTAGTGGGTTCTAAACCCATTGCTATTAGTTCATGCGCGGTGCTTGTGTGCGCGAATGATGCTTCTGTGCATGGGCAGAAGCATCCCGGGTGTTCTGTCGGGCTCTCTGGCAGACTCCTTCCGAAAATTCACAGGTACAAATTTCAGACACACACACACACGTTTGAAAATTCAAAATAAAGTTCTTTATAATGAAAATTCACTTAAATCAAGCCCTCTTTTTGTAGAGCAAAGAGCACTGGTCTCCAAACAAACTGGTAATTTGTACAAGTCCCTTATCAGTTCTGAGATACCTAGCTTGCAGCTGTGAGGCAATTCACAGTCCTGCTTCTTTCACAAAGTGAAACACACTTTGCCCTGGTTTAGTTTCCAAGCGGGGAAAAATCAGCACACAAAAGGTCAAAGTCAGCAAAGTAGGCATGAAACACAAGGATCAGATAATCCTCCACAATGGCCAAACCCCTGCTCTTTATAGCAGCCTCACTAATTACCACAGCCCCACCCACCACAGGTGGCCTCATTTTCTTTGATAATAATCTCTCAGTTGTTGCTGCCTATGCATCGCTCTCCGCATGCGTGGCTGTATCATTAACTCTTGTTCCAAATCCAAGGAGGAGCTAGATAATTGATCTCCTTCTGAGCTGTCTGCCACACTCTCCTCCCTGTCACTCATGTCTTCTTGGTCAGAGGAGCCTTCATCATCAGATTCCATCGGGGGCAAAACAGGCCTGCAGCATGTGGATGTCTCCCCCACATCCACAGTTCTTGGGGCAGGAGCTGGGCCAGAGCTAACCACAACACTGGGTGGGTGGGTGCAGCTGGCGCTACCAGTTTGCAGAAGTGGGCCGAACTGGGAGCAACTCATCGCTGACCGGATAACTTGTTTGGGCTCGGATAATTGATTTTATTTGATTGATTGACTGATTGGAGTGTTGATCTGATTGCCAGTTGCAGAATCTTTCCAGAGCAGCTTACAAAATTACAGAAATAAGCTTTTAGGCATAGATTTATTTTTTTTATTTTTTTAAAAATATAATTTATTAGTTTTATAAAAGGGGAAAGGGGAGAGGGAGTACAAAATCGAAAAAGGAGCAGA
The DNA here is from genome assembly GCF_031021105.1 of Erythrolamprus reginae. Lineage (NCBI taxonomy): Eukaryota > Metazoa > Chordata > Lepidosauria > Squamata > Dipsadidae > Erythrolamprus > Erythrolamprus reginae. Next base: position 46,506,720 of record NC_091957.1, read on the forward strand.
GGGGAAGGGAGAGTACAAGTGTAATAAGTTTAAGGTACATTTACAGAGAGTTACAGAAGTCTCTTAGTATATATATTGTTACAATATTTCTATTCATGTTTCATTCTTAGTTTAAATTCCATTGACCATATTTATTATCTTTACCATATATAGTTTAACAAAGCTAAAGAGGAGGTGGGGTAGGAAAATGAAATGCAAAATGAAACCGTGGTAATTACAGAAGAAGAAACATAGAAACATAGAAGTCTGACGGCAGAAAAAGACCTCCTGGTCCATCTAGTCTGCCCTTATACTATTTTCTGTATTTTATCTTAGGATGGATATATGTTTATCCCAGGCATGTTTAAATTCAGTTACTGTGGATTTATCTACCACGTCTGCTGGAAGTTTGTTCCAAGGATCTACTACTCTTTCAGTAAAATAATATTTTCTCATGTTGCTTTTGATCTTTCCCCCAACTAACTTCAGATTGTGTCCCCTTGTTCTTGTTTTCACTTTCCTATTAAATAATAGACTACATTTATTTTTTTTAAGGCATGAGACGGAGGGTAAAATGACAGGGAAGGAGAATGACAACAAGGAAACAGACAAAAGCACTATCATTTAGACTTATATACCACTTCATAGTGCTTTAGTGCCCTCTCTAAGCGTTTTATAGTGTCAGCACGCTGCCCCAAAACAATCCGGGTCCTCATTTTACTGACCTCAACAGGATGGAAGCTTAAGTCAACCTTGAGCCGGTCAGAATTGAACTCTTGGCAGTTGGCAGAATTAGCTTACAATCCTGCATTTTAACCAGTTCACTAATACAGCTCCTATATAGAAATTCTAGCAATAGCACTTAGACTTATATACCGCTTCACAGGGCTTTACAGCCCTTTCTAAGTGGTTTACAAAGTCAGCCTCTTGCCCCCAACAATCTGGGTCCTCATTTTATCAACCTTGGAAGGATGGAAGTCTGAGTCAAATTTGAGATGGTCAGGACCGAATTGCTGGCAATCGGCAGAATTAGCCTGCAATTTCTGCACTCTAACCACTGCGCCACCACGACTCTTGCTGAGTTTGTTTGTGTTGGAAATAAGTCTTTTAGGGTGGATGGATCGCACTCTTTTTAGAAAGCAACTAACCCTGACACTTTCACTGAGAACCAATGAACAATTCACTTGGCTGTTAATAAACGGAAGTGGGCAGGTTTTTTTTTTAATCGTCTGCTTTCTTTTCTCAAAAGGCAATTGATTTTACCTTATGGTTGCAATAGGATCTGGAGAAACTCTATTTATTTATTTATTTATTTATTCATTCATTCATTCATTCATTCATTCATTCATTCATTCATTCAATCATTCATTCACTCACTCACTCACTCACTCACTCATTTATTTATTTATATATTTATTGTTAGAGTTGGCAGGGACCATGCGGGTCATCAAGTCCAACCCCCTGCCTAAGCAGGAACCCTATAGCATCCTAGCCAAATGCCAGTCCAATTTCCTCTTAAAAATGTCCAGAGTATTGGAGTTCACAATGTCCGCTGGTAGGTTGTTCCATTGGTTGATCGTTCTGACCGTCAGGAAGTTCTTCCTTATTTCCAGGTTGAATCTCTCCTTGGTCAGCTTCCAGCCGTTGTTCCTCGTTCGGCCCTCCGGTACCCTGGAGAATAAAGTGATCCCCTCCTCTCTGTGGCAACCCCTCGTATACCTGTAGACTGCTATCATGTCCGCTCTGGTCCTCCTTTTCTCTAGGCTACCCATGCCCAGTTCCCACAGTCTCTCTTCGTAAGTCTTGGTTTCTAGACCCCTGATCATTATATCCACTTCAGTTGTGGAAGTTCTCATAGTGACTTCGGGCTATCCAAATTTCAGAGGCCAACCTAGGAAAACGGAAGGTAGGTTTGCTATAGATCAAGCCTTGAGCCGTAGAAATCGGCTCACAAACCTGATGAAGAAATAAATAATTCACACGGATGTGTGAATGTGTGATCGGGAAAAGCAGTTTGAGGATTCTGTGGCTTGCATGGTAAAAGGGAATACGGTCTTCTCGTTTGTGGCTTAGCTTTGTGGGAATCCGGTTTATTTCATGGTTTATTCACTGAACCATGGTCAAGCAATATAATGATGATAGCTGTAAAAAAAAAAGAACTTTGCAGCGAGGGAGGTGTCTGGTATCCCAAATTATCTCAGTCATTTTAGGAACTAGAGCAGAAAATCTCAGTTTCTTGGCTCCCTTCTCTCCAATCATAAAAATACAATAGTGACAGAGTCTTAGAACTAAGAATTTCCTGCCCTTGTTTTAGCCAAAGCTGCTGCTTCTCTATGTAGGAGGCTCACCCCATATATGCATAGAATGTTTCTTTTCAGGAATAAAACTGTTTTAGGGATTTTGTTTTCCCTTTTCTTTTCCTCCAAGATGATACTTTTTATTCTGCTGAGTTTTAAAACTGCTGTTATGACCCAATGAAATTGGATCTTTTGAGCAGAGGAGTGTTATTGGCTGACTGGATCTATTTAATTCTTCAAGGATAGACGGATCCATTCTCAACTGGAGGACATCCAGTGAAGGGCTGCAAAATTTTTTTACTACCACACTGTTGTATTGTATCACCTTTTGAAACAGCCGGGAGGCTTCTCGGCATTCTCCTGAAGTTCGGAAGTTTGGCAAAAGTTCGGGGTTGGCGTTTGGGTTCAGGAGGATGCTGACAAACCCTGCTGCCCAGCTGTTAGCTTTTTAAAAGAGCCGCGAAGCTGTCGGGCCGGTCGGGAGGCTGGAAAGGAGGTGGGGAATCCCAATAGGGAATTCCATGGGTGGAGCTTTGATGTCACAAAGACATCCTTCCCGGCCGGCCGAAGCCCCCCGGCTGTTTCAAACAGCCGGGGGGCTTCTCGGCGGCCTCCCGAACGCCGAACCCGGAAGTTCAGCAAAAGTTCAGGTTTGGCATTCGGATTCGGGAGGATGCCGAGAAGCCCCCCGGCTGTTTCAAAAGGTGACAGCTGGGCGGCGGGGCTTCTTGGCGGCCACCCAAACCTGAACTTTTGCCGAACTTCCGGGTTCGGCATTTGGGCGGCGGGTTTGTAAAACGGAAAAAGTTTGGAAGAAGAGGCAAAATATTTCCGAACCCTGGGTCCGTATCTCGGATTGTTCGCATGGCGAGGGGTTCGTATCACGAGGTACCACTGTATTATCTAATATTTAAACTGTATATGTATGTACACACATACACACGCAAGCACAGCTCTTCTAAAATTATACACATTCATTTACTGTGATAGGAAAAACATACCCAGAGTCCAAAAGGGAAAAAAAAGGAAAAAAATCATTTTTTTCCTACCAGTTCTACATACCTGACCAAAGTTTTTCTACCAATTGTACGTACCTGACTGTACCCATAGGAGCTCATCACTGAGGACATCAAACAAGGGAAATCTAATTTACTCCTTCTGTACTAATTTGTTTTGGGTTTAACATTTTTGCACATATCCTATTGGAGATTTTAAAATAATAGATGCTTTAACAGAAATCCCATCTGTTGGCCGCTGGTTGACTTCTCTTAAATTTGAATGTTTCCAAATTAGAGATGTTTGTTTTTGATAGGTGATGCAAATAAGCATAAACCCGTCGTTTGGAAAACAAAGCCATATTTGTATGCATAAATAAGTAAATAAATAACTGAAAAAAAGGCTCAGCTCTGGTAGCGGAGTTAATTAAAGAATTGGGGTTTCTTTCGGAAGTGATATTACAGCAAAGCACTGGAGTTTATTAGAGACTTCCTAACATATGGTCAGTCCCTTTGCCAGATGCAATTAGTTTGGCCCTGAAGATTTTAAAATTATTGAAAATAAATGAGTGATTCCTTGATTAGGTAGCTATTCATGTGTTGTGGACAGGGATGGACTTCAAAAATTTCAGCAATGGGTGCTCTGCCTGGTTGCTGGGTGGGCGTGGCCAGTATTGGGCAGCCACTTACTGCGCTAAACGGACATGTGCGCTCCTGATATGTGTGTGTCCGTGCCCCGTGGGAGATTTGGCTTCTGCGCATGCGCAGCAAGCCAAATCTCACAAGATTTCAAGTATCTTCAGCAGGAGTTTTGTTTCTGCTCATGCGCAGGAGCAAAAAAATGGCGATTTTCGCTGGGAATCTGTTCGTCGTGCTGTTTCCAGGCTGAAATCTATCGGTCGCGACGTTCCCGAGCCATTTCCACTGGCTGGATGGCGTCCCCCCATGTGGGGGGAGGAGCCCGTGACTGGGTGTGGCCCTGGTGGGCATGGTCTAGTCCAAGGGTAGGCAAAGTGGGCTCTTCTATGACTTGTGGACTTCAACTCCCAGAATTCCTGAGCCAATCATGGTAGCTCAGGAATTCTGGGAGTTGAAGTCCACATGTCATAGAAGAGCCCACTTTGCCTACCCCGGTCTATATCCCGCGCCATGGCAGGGGTGGTGGTCCATTTCTTCCTGCCCCAGGCTCCAAAGGCTTTCCTCAAGTCTCTGGGAGGGTGAAAACTGCCTCCCCCAGCATTACTGTAACGCTCTCTACATGGGGCTACCTTTGAAAAGTGTTCAGAAACTTCAGATTGTGCAGAATGCAGCTGTGAGAGCAGTCATGGGCTTTCCCAAAAATGCCCATGTTACACCAACACTCCGCAGTCTGCATTGGTTGCCGATCAATTTCCAGTCACAATTCAAAGTGTTGGTTATGACCTATAAAGCCCTTCATGGCACCGGACCAGAATATCTCCGAGACCGCCTTCTGCTGCATGAATCCCAGTGACCGATTAGGTCCCACAGAGTCGGCCTTCTCCGGGTCCTGTCAACTAAACAATGTCGGTTGGCGGGCCCCAGGGGAAGAGCCTTCTCTGTGGTGGCCCCGACTCTCTGGAACCAGCTCCCCCCAGAGATTAGACTGCCCCTACCCTCCTTGCCTTTCGTAAACTCCTCAAAACCCACCTTTGTCGTCAGGCATGGGGGAACTGAGATATCTCCCCCGGGCCTATATAATTTATGTATGGTATGTTTGTAGGTGTGTCTGCTTAAAAATGTTTTTTTTTAACTATTTTAAATTTTAAATTGTAAATTATTAGATTTGTCATGAACTGTTTTATTGTGTTGTGAGCCGCCCCGACTCTACAGAAAGGGGCGGCATACAAATCTAATTAAATAAATAAATAAATAAGCTAATAATCACAAAGGCAGTAATAAAATTTGAAATCACATGGACAGGTAATAAGTAGACAATAACCGCAAGAAATTCCACAAAAGCAAGAACAATAGCATCTTGAGTATGCTCTTAGTCCAGAACAGAAATAGTATTAAAGAGCTTAAAACTATAATAGCATTAATATACTTGGTAAATGTCAGCTTCTATACACTATTCCAGGGATGGCAAACCTTTTTTTCCTTGGGTGCCGAAAGAGCATGCGTGCCCACACTCATAATTCAAAGCCTGGAGAAGGTGAAGGCCCTTTGGAGGATGGAAATGGCCTGTTTCGCAACTTCTGGTGGGCCCACTAGGCTTGTGTTTCACCCTCCCCAAGCTCCAAAGGCTTCCCTGGAGTTGGAGGCAGGGTAAAAAGGGCCTCCCCCATCCCCCCAAAGGCTCTCTGGAAGCCAAAAACATCCTCCCAGAGCCTTTGTGCGAGCCAAAAATCAGCCGGCTGGCACACACATGCACATTGTAACTGAGCTAGGGCAATGGCTTGCTTGCGAGCAGATATGGCTCCGTGTGCCACCTACAGCACCCGTGCCATAGGTTTGCTATCACTGCACTATTCACTCTATATTCTATATTCTGTTCTGTCGGGCTCTCTGGTAGACTTCTCCCAAAAATTAGCAGCCTCACTAATTACCACAGCCCCACCCAACCACAGGTGGCCTCATTTTCTTTGATAATAATCTCTCAGTTGTTGTTGCCTATGCATCGCTCTCCGCATGCGTGGCTGTATCATTAACTCTTGTTCTGAATCCAAGGAGGAGCTAGATAATTGATCTCCTTCTGAGCTGTGTGCCACACTCTCCTCCTCCCTGTCACTCATGTCTTCTTGGTCAGAGGAGCCTTCATCAGCAGATTCCACCGGGGGCAAAACAGGCCTGCAGCATGTGGATGTCTCCCCCACATCCACATTCCTTGGGGCAGGAGCTGGGCCAGAGCTAACCACAACATATTCCAGTGTTTCCCAACCTTGGCAACCTGTAGATATTTGGACTTCAACTCCCAGAATTCTCCAGCCAGCGAATGAAGTCCAGATATCTTCAAGTTGCCAAGGTTGGGAAACACTGCTATATTCTATTCACTCCCGTGGAAAGACAGTAACAGGTTGGCTTCTTGTGCAAAAGAGCAAAAATGTTGCTGCTAAGTAAGTTAGTGCTATTTTTTTTTGGGGGGGGGGGGTAAGTAAATAATCAATATACGGTAGATTATGTCTGTACGATCTGGGAAATTAGTTAATAAAAAACGAATTAGTCTCAGCTGAGAATTGGTGTGAAACCTGCAGCCTCAAAAGACGTGTTCGATTTTGTCTCATGCTCTCTGTCATGTTGGGACAGAATTCCTGGGAAGTGGAATCACACAGCATTCTTCATTTAGGAAACAGAAGTCAATTCACAAGTGCAGAGTGGGGATTATTTGTCTGGCTTGGCTGTAATATTTGTGTTCTGTCTGGGTGCCCCCAGACTTCAACACCAACTGGAAAAAGCAGCCAGACACGCTGGTAAAAGCAAAAGCACTTTATAGTTTGAAAAATAAACACAGAGAAAAACCTGTTCTCCCCAACAGGCAGGCTATGAGACTTCACAGCAGAGTCCTGATGGCCAGACAATACAGCAGACTTCTTGCTGGCACACCCACCACTGTAGAGAATAAGACCCACACCTTTCCCCCCCAAGGTTTCAGTATTCAAAGTCACAAACCAGAATTCCAAGACGCCAAAGATCACGGCCAGGTCCCAGGACTCCCAAAGATAATACTCCACAAGCCAGGAAGGGTGGGTCTGCCTTTTCGGCCTTTCCAGAGAGCACCACACCCAAACCCAGCTGTTGCCTCTTTAGTGCTGAAAGTACCTGGCTAATTGTCCCCTTCGTTGTGTTGCTCTTCTCTGCCGGAGATCGATTATTGCTTGTGCATTTTCGTCTAAGGAATCCAGGCTGCTTGCTGGGGAGAGCTCCCTCTCGGGGGACTCTGGCTGTCCTCCCTCTCCCTCAGCCTGAGATTCCTCCTCCCCGTCTCCCCCTCTGAGCAGGAAGCCGGCAGAGGATCAGCCGTTCCCTGAGGGGCCTCAGACGGAATCACAACAATTTGTGAAAAAGATCTTGGAAAGTTTGTTGAACACCAACCCGAATGTGAATCAGCAGTGCGGTGGGACTGCACAAACACAGTTTTAACGTTATTAACTTTTAATATTTAATGTTTTAACATTTTAATTGTTTTATATGGCTGCGTTACGATGTTAGGAGCCAGCCAGCCAGATGGGTGACACTTAGATATAACAACTATGAATATTAAATATATATTAATATTAAAATGAATTAAAGAACATTAATAGAAGCATCATTTCCAAAGTGTATGAAATATTAGCTCCACTCTTGGTTAAACCCATCTCATTGTGGCGTCCAGTTCTGGAGACTATATTTTAGCAAACATTTGGGCAAAGTGAAATTGTGGAAATCGGTTCTATGGTCCAAGTTTAGTTTAATTTATTTTTGAGTGAAGAATTGTCAAATATTTGGAGGGAAGTCCCATCGAGAAGAAGCTTGGACTTTGGAGCGGTTTACCTTGAGTTTGTACCTACTGTGAGCTCATGTATTATTGCGGTTGAAGCTGAAGTAATTGCTGAGAGGTAGGACATTGTAGCAGATAATTTTGTGTACTACGCTTAGGTTATCGGCAGTGTAGTTGTAGGTTGTAATTGTAGGTTGTAGGTATAGTTATAGTGGTAGTTGTAGTTATAGGCCCTGTAGTTGTAGATTGGTGTAGTTGTAGATTCTCCAAGCCCAACCACAGCAATACACGAGCACGTAATAGATTCAAACTAAAGGTAAACCGCTCCAAACCTGACTGTAAAAAATATGACTTCAGCAACTGAGTGATCAATGCCTGGAATGCACTACCTGATTCTGTGGTTTCTTCCCCAAACGCCCCAAATTTTAACCTTAGATTGTCTACAGTCGACCTCTCCCCATTTCTAAGGGGCGTGCATAAGTGCACCATTGTGCCTATCATCCCTGTCCTACTCTCCTATTGGCTTTTATCATGACTTTTTATCATGACTTTTTTCTAATGTTATGTTTATACAAACTACCATCCTATAATTGTTTGACAATATATATATCCCCAAAATATGAACAAGCGGGATGATACCTCCCGCCTACCAGACATCTGGAAACCAGCCCTCATTAACAAATGTATCCCAGCCATAGAAACTGAAACCAGACTCAGAACACACATTGCAAAACAACCAAGTAGCCTGCAAGCTCCAACTACTCAGGATATCACGCCTAATCCACAATCATTAACTAATCAGCATATCTCAGTTACATCAACGACCCCAGGTGTTACCCAACTGACTCACCAGGAAGTTTCTACACAGCAGGCAATTGCTGAGCCATCAAACCACACCCAGCCACCAGTATTTATAGAAGGAAGGCAGCTCAGGTCTCGCTGTGTTCGCCCTAGAGCAAGGACAGAAGCACCAGCCTGAAGATGACGAGTGGGATCTCATCGAAACGTCGCCAGAAATTTCAAAATTCTACACGGGAAGAAACCCGAATATGCCAAGACCATCATATATATATATATATATATATATATATATATATATATATATATATATATATATATATATATATATATATGTGTGTGTGTGTGTGTGTGTGTGTGTATGTATTTTCAAATTCAGCAAAAACATGTGACACACACACACACACACATACATACATACATATATATATATATATATATATATATATATATATATGTCACGTGTTTTTTTGCTGAATTTGAAAATTAAGGGAGACTAGGATAGATCTATTTCAGCCTTATTTTGGCCTCATCAGCTAGCCATACCCACTGGGACTTGAACCTGCAACCTTTGCCTTGTAAGGCAGAGAATTATCCTCTAGGTTACAGTATCCAATCCCTTCAGCTCTGCACCAGGGAAGGGTTACATATTTTTGTGTCGAATCACCCTGGTGTATATAAATATATATATATATATAAATAAACGTTGTGTGGTTGGCTGGGGGAATTCTGAGAATCCACCTATTTTAAAACCGCTGAGTTTGGGAAAAACACTGCGTGAGAGTATTAAATAAATGTAGTCAACAGCGATTTGTTTTCTGAAAATGCAGTTCAAAGAGAAACCAGCTGATGATATGCGAAACAAGTTCAAATGGGTCATTTAAAATTCCCCGGGACTGACAGCGCAAATTCTAGGCTTGTGACTAACATCCTTTTCATTGGCATCGGGAGTCCACCTCCTTGGCTGCTGAGCCAACATCCTTGGCTGGTTGCTAGGTAACCAGATGCTCCTACTGGGTGTAAAGAGGAAAAAAAAGAAAGAAAAAGGGAAAAAAACGAGAAGCAAGTTCTTTTTCTTTAGTCTGTCACTTCTTTCCTGTGGTGGGAAATGAACTCTGCAGATAGTAGCTCCTAGGTTGTGTCCTTGTTGTAAACAAGTTTTCTGGGCTTTGGTAAAACTAATTATCTTCTCATGGAGAAGAAGGGGGTCACTTAGAGATCAAAAACCCAATCTTGACTTAGAAACGTAGAAACATAGAAGATTGATGGCAGAAAAAGACCTCATGGTCCATCTAGTCTGCCCTTGTACTATTTCCTGTATTTTATCTTAAGATGGATCTATGTTTATCCCAGGCAGGTTTAAATTCAGTTACTGTGGATTTACCAACCACATCTGCTGGAGGTTTGTTCCAAGCATCTAATATTTTCTCACGTTGCTTCTGATCTTTCCCCCAACTAACCTCAGATTGTGCCCCCTTATTCTTGTGTTCACTTTCCTATTAAAAATACTTCCCCCCTGAACCTTTTTGTAATCCTTTAAAATATTTAAATATCTTAAAAGTCTTCGGAGAGGGGCGGCATACAAACCTAATAAATAATAATAATAATAATAATAATAATAATAATAATAATAATAATAATAATAAGTTTCGATCATGTCTTTCCCCCTAGGCCTTTACAATTTTATGCATGGTATATCTGTATGTATGTTTGGTTTTTATAATAATGGGTTTTTAACTGTTTTTAGTATTGGATTATTATTATATGCTGTTTTATTACTGTTGTTAGCCGCCCCGAGTCTGTGGAGAGGGGCGGCATACAAATCCAATAAATAAATAAATAAAATAAATAAATGTCCCCTCTTTCCCTTCTGTCCTCCAGACTATACGGATTGAGTTCATTAAGTCTTTCCTGATACGTTTTATGCTTAAGACCTTCCACCATTTTTGTAGTCCATCTTTGGACCCGTTCAATTTTGTCCATATCTCTTTGTAGGTGAGGCCTCCAGAACTGAACACAGTATTCCAAATGGGGTCTCACCAGCGCTCTAGACAGCGGGATCACAATCTCCCTCTTCCTGCTTGTTATACCTCTAACTATGCAGCCAAGCATTCTACTTGCTTTCCCTACCGCCTGACTGTATTCTTCACCCATTTTGAGACTTATTTCTGTTGTCTTTATTCTTACCCCCAACTACGTTTGTAAACGTGTTCAAGTTTTGTTTGTTGTTTCTCTCACACCCCGAATTTACCAAGACTGGTAATGGGATTATTAATCCATTTTGCTAGCAATGTATGCACACACTGAGTAAGGCTCTCTGTCGAATGGTTGGGGCGAGCTTAGTTCCAAAGCTGCTAAAATCTATTTTGAGTAGCAAAGTGGATGTGGTATTAATGGCTCCAGCTAAACCCATCCTGATTAGGGGTGGAGAATATATCAGATAATGAACGGGCTGACAAGTCGCTCCAGCTTGGTTCTCTAACTGGATCTAGGAGCTCAGATGTGGCAGAAAACCGGGATTAAACAGTTATCTCCTAAAGACATCTCTCTGATCCCTGCAATTTCATAATAGCCGTGTTGTCCTTTTGCGTCAGAACGGGGAAACTTGGCATTTATATTGCAGCCTTTCCCTTTAGTCAAGGCCATTTTTATTGCCAGAAACAAAATCCAGGTCAGTTGTTGATAGTGTAATTAACACAAGGCCCATCATTACGTGAAACTATGGGAGTTTCCAGAATGGAACGAGGCAGGGAGGGAAAAAGAAAACAGAGGCAGAAGGAGAAAGAAGAGGAGATCTTTGTTTTGGAAAGTTTTTAAAATAAAACTTTTATTTAAATTTTTTTAAAAATAAATTTTTTAAAATTCATAATGAAAACATATATAACGTCAATACTAATCCGTATACAGTGTTCTCTCGCTTTTCGCGGGGGATGCGTTCCGAGACCGCCCGCGAAAGTCGAATTTCCGCGAAGTAGAGATGCGGAAGTAAATACACTATTTTTGGCTATGAACAGTATCACAAACCTTCCCTTAACACTTTAAACCCCTAAACTGCAATTTCTCATTCCCTTAGCAACCATTTAGATTATTACTCACCATGTTTATTTATTAGAGTTTATTAAAAAAAATATTTATTAAAGGCGGACGAAAGTTTGGCGATGACGTATGACGTCATTGGGTGGGAAAAACTGTGGTATAGAGAAAAAAACAGTGAAGTATTTTTTAATTAATATTTTTGAAAAACCGTGGTATAGCCATTTTGCGAAGTTCGAACCCGCGAAAATCGAGGGAACACTGTACATATATTATCTCTTATAAACAATAATATGATAACTTAAATTACGTTCCAAATTTTAATTTTTGTTATTCGGTCTGTCCCAATATTTATTTTCCTCCTACTCCCTTCTTTCTATTTCAGGTGGCTACTCCTCCACCTTTGCTACCTACCTTCTTACACCTCCTTTCCCCTTTTTTCTCCCCATCATTACATGAAACTATGGGAGTTTGCAGAACGAAACGAGACAGGGGGGAAAAAATTAGTGGCAGAAGGAGAAAGAAGATATTTTATTCAGGTAGGACAGGGGTGTCAAATTCAAGGCCTGGGGCCTCAATCTAGCACAGGTGGTGCTTCGATACGGCCTGTGAGGTGCTTATATCCGGCCCATGGGGTGTTTAGATTTGGCCCATGGGGTGCTTAGATCTGCTCCAAGGGGCTGCCCTGGAAACAGCAAAGGTTTCGCCCTCCCCAGGCTGCTAGAAAGGCTCTGAAGCTTGGGGAGAGCGAAAAGCAGGTGTGCCATCGTGTGCCAGGAGCACAGAGCGATCATGTGTGCATGCGTCAGGGTGTGTGTGCATGGACTTATGGGTGCAGGCACCCACGTGGATGATCCCCCCGCACCTCCCCTTTTGGCACGCTGACGCAAACCAAAAAAAGGTTCACCATCACTGCCCTAGCTGCTATCATCTGAAGTAAACAGGATAAGATGGTTCATGCACTGTCTGAGTTGGGCCAACGCAGCTTTATACATCTTTACTATTGGACTAACCAAGGTTCTTTTTTTGCATAGTTCTTGTGTTGGGAACATGTTTATCCAACTTGTATTTTAGATTAAGATTAAGATTTATTAGATTTGTATGCCGCCCCTCTCCGAAGACTCAGGGTGGCTCACAACAGCAACAATACAATACATAGAATACAAATCCAATAGAGTTAAAAAACGAGATTTTAAACCCATAGATATTAAAAGCAATAATTACTGCACAATCATACCATTCTCATATATTACAGTCAGGAAAAAGGTGGTGGTGGCCTGGCAACATAGATAGGTCTTCAACATCTTGCGGAAGGCGGGAAGAGTATGGGCAATTCGAATCTCCGGGGGGTGTTGATTCCAGAGGGCCGGGGCCGCCACAGAGAAGGCTCTTCCCCGGGTCCGACCAAACGGCATTGTTTAGTCGATGGGACCCAGAGAAGGGCAACTCTGTGGGACATGATTGGCCACGGGGATTCGTGGGATTTGATGTTTGGATTCTTTTTGCCAATGTGTAGGACAGCATTTTTTGGTTGAGATTTGGAGTTGCCAGATGTTTGACCATTCTGACACTGTCAAGGTCTTTTTGGAGGGTAGCTGTGCTGTCCGTGGTGTTGAAGAGGTTTACATCATCAGCAAAGAGAACTCAGTTGCTTGTAATGTTGTCAAAAAGGTAATTTATATAGAGTATGAAGAATGTTGGTCCTAGTACACTGCCTTGAGATAGTTTGCTGTTAACAGGAACAGGATTAGATATGGCACTCCCTATTTTGACAACTTGTCTGTTTGCTAGGAATGCAGTTATGCAGTCATGTAGGGATCCTGAGATACCGTAGGAATTCAATTTTAGAAGTAGTTTATCGTGAACCACTGAGTCAAAGGCTTTACAGAAGTCTATGTAAATTATGCCTATTGATTTGCCCTGATCAGGATGTGTTGTCCATATGTTTTTGCAGTGAAGGAGTTGCAGGTTACAAGATATTTTTTTTCCTGAAACCAAATTATTTTGGATGCCCAGTATTAGTTTGAAATCTAATTCTGAAGCAGTTCCTGTTTTATACCCGATTTCCAGGAAGAAACAGCTGGCAAATCACAAGAGCCATGAGAAAAAAAAGCAACCTTCTATTAGCGATATAACCAGAATCAGCCCGCTAATCACTACTATGTGGCTTCGAAGCCTTCCTTGAAAAATTAATTCCGATCACTTCATGAGCACCTGGTGGGTTGAAGACTATCTGAAGGGTCATAAACAAAGGTAATTAGAAACAGGGGGAAGCATTTATGGGGTGTTGTGGGGAGCTGGGTTTGGCCTGCTCTTATTTAATACCTTCATTAATGACCCCGGGAGAGAGTGTAAACAACATGTTAATGAATTTGGCAGATGACCATAAATGGGGAAGCGTTTTGGAACACTGGAGAGTGATGGGAATTGATACAAACAGGCCAAGAGAGATTAGAATCTAGGACAGCGACACCAATGCGTGTCCGATCATGGTTTTTAATACCTGGAGATGAAACATAGATGTTACAGGCTCCGTCATTGCTGCTAACTGAGCCAAAAGCAGGAACCCACGAAAGAAATCTTACAGAATTATTTTTATTGGGTATTTTTAATAAGAAGTATAAAAAAGAAGTCCAGTATTTGATTATCCATATTGTGACAGCGGCAAGGATCATATAGGCCCAACATTGGAAAAGTGAAAAAATACCGGAAGAAGGGATGGTAATTAAAAAGGTGATGGATTGTGCAGAGATGGATATGCTGCCAAGAAAATTAGAAGGGAAGGAGGATTTGGGCTATTATAAAATATGGGAGAACTTTTATAATTGGCTAAAAAGAAAGAAAGAAAGAAAAGATAAAAGAAAAGAAACTATACAGAAAGACAGTTTAAAAGATTAAAATTAAAATTTGTAGAAAAGTACAGTAAGCAAATATGTAAATATGCAAAGCAATGCATTAATTAAAATAATTAAAGCAATGCATTAATTAAAATAAGCTAAAAATGTATATATCTCTGACTGACTGAAATTCTGAATGAGAAGGGGATGTAAATATCCCAAATGTATGTTTTATTTATGTCTGGTGATCCCACCCCCCCGCTCTTTCTTGTTCATTTTTTTCTTTCCTTTTTCTGTTTTTTAAAATTTTGTTAGTATTTATAATGTTTGTTTATTTATTTATTTATTTATTTATTTATTTATTTATTTATTTATTTATTTATTTATTTATTGGATTTGCATGCCGCCCCTCTCCGGAGACTCAGGGCGGCTAACAGCGACAATAGAACAGTGTACAATAGCAATTTGATATTAGAAATGATTAAAAATCCATTAATATAAAAACCAAAATACAGACATACCATGCATAGAATTGTAAAGGCCTAGGGGGAAAGAGGATCTCAATTCCCCCATGCCTGGTGGCAGAGGTGGGTTTTAAGTTGTTTACGAAAGGCAAGGAGGGTGGGGGCAGTTCTAATCTCTGGGGGGAGTTGGTTCCAGAAGGCCAGGGCCGCCACAGAGAAGGCTCTTCCCCTGGGTCCCACCAGGCGACATTGCTTAGTTGACAGGACCCGGAGAAGATCCACTCTGTGGGACCTAACTGGTCGCTAGGATTCGTGTAGCAGAAGGCGGTCCCTGAGGTAATCTGGTCCGGTGCCATGAAGGGCTTTATAGGTCATAACCAACACTTTGAATTGTGACCAGAAACTGATCGGCGACCAATGCAGACTGTGGAGTGTTGATGTAACATGGGCATATTTGGGAAAGCCCATGATAGCTCTCGCAGCTGCATTCTGCACGATCTGAAGTTTCCGAACATTTTTCAAAGGTAGCCCCATGTAGAGAGCGTTACAGTAGTCAAGCCTCGAGGTGATGAGGGCATGAGTGACCATGAGCAGTGACTCCCAGTCCAAGTAGGGTCGCAACTGGTGCACAACGTCCCCCTCACCACAGCTGAAAGATGTTTCTCTAATGTGAGCTGTGGATCGAGGAGGACAAATTTATTGAAATTTATACAAATTTATTGAAAGTTTAATGTTGTTGCTGCAGTTTAGTGTAATTGGTGTATTTCTTTAAAAAAAAGAAATGTTACAGAAAACTATTGAGAGGGGAGAAAATAGGGGATAGGTGCGTTCATTCTTCTTGGGTTGTACAGTTGTGAAAATGTAAATTCTCAGAAACAACTCCTTTCCTCTCCTCCCTTCCCTTCCCTTTCCTCTCCTCCTCTTTCTAAACTGCAACGAAGCACTATATAAATCTAAATGCTATTGCTCTCAGGGCTGCAAATGCTTAACCGAGATAAGTAGCCAATTCGGAGCTGCATCCAGTTCTGACTAATAAACTGCAGAATACCAGGGAGATGAATACCAGCACATGATTGTTTACCTAAGTTTGTTGCCTTGTGTAAATCAAAAACCCTCTGTGCTCAGTGACATTCTTTGGCAGCCTTATTTTCATTTAGAGTTCTGTTTAAAAACCCGAAGAAATACGTAAAGCAAATGAGGACCGATAAACCTCCTTGTAAAAAATGTACGATGTGGTTGAGAGATCTCTTCCAGCTCTGTTTAACTTTTTAAAAGTCTGGCAAGCGCATGGGTTTTTGGCCGAAAGACCTCTCATACATATTCCCTTATCCAGCTCTTCTAAGAATGATCATGTATCCTTCAACATTGCTGTTAAGTGCCCTGGAAAATAACCTTCAATCACTTTGTACATTTCTTTTTAAAATCAGATTACGTTTGCAGTCTCTCTGGATAGTGTTTTGAAGAAAAGGACAAACAGTACCAGGTCTGCATGTACCACCACAAAACATTATGCTGGGGTAAAATTCTAGAACAATTTGGACTTTTTATCAATAAAGGAGAATATTTGTAGCTCAGAGTTGAAATGAGGAAACCTCGGCTACTTTCTGAGCTTGGTTGTTTTCTTGCATACAAATCTAATAAATTATTATTTCATTATTATTTCATTACCCAAACTAGGGACCTATAAAGCCCTTCATGGCACCGGACCAAAATATCTGCGAGACTGCCTTCTGCCGCACGAATCACAGCGGCCGGTTAGGTCCCACAGAGTTAGCCTTCTCCGGCTGGCAGGACCCAGGGGAAGAGCCTTCTCTGTGGTGGCCCCGACCCTCTTGAACCAGCTCCCCCCAGAGATTAGGATTGCTCCCACCCTCCTTGCCTTTTGTAAACTTCTTAAAACCCACCTCTGCCATCAGGCATGGGGGAACTGAGACATCTCCCCTTGCCTATGTAGTTTTATGTATGGTATGTTTGTGTGTATGCTTTTTAAATAATGGGGCTTTTAGACTTTTTAATGTTAAATTGTTATTTTAGACTTTTAATATTAGATTTGTTATTGTATATTGTTTTATCACTCCTGTGAGCCACCCCGAGTCTGCGGAGAGGGGCGGCATACAAATCTAATTAATAATAATAATAATAATAATAATAATAATAATAATAATAATAATAATTTTTTAATTATTATTTTATTTACCGTAAATTTTAAATTTTAAATTCAAGTCAATTTATTACAGTCCTGGACCAGAGGCTAGAACAAATAAAAACACTCAGTAAATGTAGAGTTAAAAGTTATAAAATAAAATAATAAATACCATAATAGATACAATCTATGATAAAATTACACATGGTCTACAATGCTAAAATTACAACCCATAAATAGTGATGGGCGAACCCAACGGTGTTCGGGTTCGGTGAGTTCGGATGAACTTCACACAAAGTTCGGCTGAACCTGAACCTGAACTCCGAACGCTCCGTGGTGTCAAAGCTCCGCCCCCGGAATCCCATCGTTTTTTGTTTTTACGTATTTTTAATTTTTATTTATTTTGATTTTTACAAAAAAGGACGCCGCAGTGGCGCCGCAAGCAAAGGGAGGTCCTTTCATGTAAAAATAAAAAAAAATGTTTTTACATGAAAGGACCTCCCTTTGCTTGCAGCGCCGCTGCGGCATCCTTTCACGTAAAAATAATAAAAAAATTTTTTATGGAAAAAGACGCTTCAGCAGCGCCGCAAGCAAAAGGAGCTGGGGAATCCCACAAAGAGATTCTGGGGGTGGAGCTTTGACGTCAAGTATACCGGCAGGTTGCTAAGCACGCCAAGGTGATCACTTCCTGGATTCCGGGGGTGGCACTAGAATAATGGAGGGAGGGTGGAATCCAGGAAGTGATCACTTTGGCGTGCTTAGCAACCTGCCTGTGTACGTGACGTCAAAGCTCCACCCCCGGAATCCCATCGTTTTTTATTTTTACGAATTTTTTATTTTTATTTATTTTTATTTTTACGAAAAAGGACGCCGCAGTGGTGCCGCAAGCAAAGGGAGGTCCTTTCATGTAAAAATAAAAAAAATATTTTTACATGAAAGGACCTCCCTTTGCTTGCAGCGCTGCTGCGGCGTCCTTTCAGGTAAATTTTTTATTTTTTATTTTTACGTGAAAGGAATCAATGTAAAAGCAAATAATGTGTGCAATTGGGGAAATTACAAGGAGGGTTGAGGCCCTGTTTCCTCCCAGGAGATTCCTAGAGAGGCCCCACGGAGGCTTCTCCCTGCCTTTTCCGGTTACAGTTTTGGAGGCTCAGGTTTGTAAGTGGAAAATGGTTCTTGAAGAGAGGCAAAAGAATCATGAACACCCGGTTCTTATCTAAAAACGTTCATTAGTAGAGGCATTCTTGGGTAGAGGTACCACTGTATTTAAAAACAATCATACAAGTTCAATCAAACAACATATATCTCATTTCGTTGGCCAGGGGTCTGAAACCGAATTGCCCCAAGCCTGGTGACATAGGTGAGTCTTAAGTCTCTTACGGATGAGTAAAGCTATGCCTCCTAAGCAATGCGGTTACGGTGGGTTCTGGCACTTATTTATTTATTTTGTCCAATACACAATAATACACAATGAAGGTTATAGAGGATATAATATAGAAGAAATACAAGATATAGGAGAGACTATAGGACAGGGGACGGAAGATACTCTAGTGCGCTAATGATACGCCCCTTACTGACCTCTTAGGAATCTGGAGAGGTCAACTGTGGATAGTCTAAGGGTAAAATTTTGGGGACTTGGGGATGATACTATAGAGTCCGGTAAGGAGTTCCACGCTTCGACAACCCAATTACTAAAGTCATATTTTTTACAGTCAAGTTTGGAGCAGTTAATATTAAGCTTGAATCTGTTGTGTGCTCTTGTGTTGTTGTGGTTGAAGCTAAAGTAGTCTTTGACAGGCAGGACATTGCAACATATGATCTTGTGAGCAATACTTAGATCATGTTTAAGGCATCGTAGTTCTAAGCTTTCAAGACCCAGGATTGTAAGTCTAGCATCGTAGGGTATTCTGTTTCGGGTGGAGGAATGAAGGGCTCTTCTTGTGACATATCTTTGAACATTTTCATGGGTGTTAATGTCTGAGATGCGATATGGGTTCCAAACAGATGAGCTGTATTCGAGGATGGGTCTGGCAAAAGTTTTGTAAGCTCTGGTAAGTAGTGTGAGATTGCCAGAGCAGAAGCTACGTAGGATTAGATTAACAACTCTTGAGGCCTTCTTAGCGATGCTGTTGCAGTGGGCTTTGGCACTTAGATCTTTAGTTATTAGTATCCCTTGACTGAATGGGGATTATCTGTGATAATTTGTTTATTAAGTTTGTATTTGAAGTTCTGATTCTTTTTTCCGATGTGTAGGACAGAGCATTTGCTGGTTGAGATTTGGAGTTGCCATGTGATGGACCAGTCAGAAACTGAGTCTAGGTCTTTTTGTAGAGTAGTTGTGTTGTCAGTGGTGTTGAAGAGTTTTACATCGTCTGCAAAAAGAACACAGTTGCTTGTGATGAGATCGCAAAGGTCGTTGATGTAGAGAATGAAGAGTGTGGGTCCCAGTACGCTACCTTGGGGAACACCGCTTTTAACAGGGACGGGTGTGGATATGGAGCTTCCTATTTTGACCACTATGTGGTCTAGCACTTCACCAGTGCCAGTCCAGATAATTCCTATCATATCTTATCACTTTGTCTGAAGTAGTGTAGGGTCTCCTGCCCAACCAAGGGATTGCACTAGAAGGCCTCCAAGATACCTTCCAGCTCTGTTGTTATTATTATATAAATTTCTAAGGGAAATTGGAGGTCTTCCAGTCTAATCCTCAGATAATAATAATAATAATAATAATAATAATAATAATAATAATAATTTATTAGATTTGTATGCCGCCCCTCTCCGAAGACTCGGGGCGGCTCACAACATGTTTTGCTAGTTGATAAAGATGTTTTGCTAGTTGATAAACTCTGTAGTAAAGATTATACTTGAAATTATTAGTAGAGATTATCCTTAGGTAGGTTTCCTGCCTAAGCAGGGTGTTGGTCTAGAACAGTGAGGGCGAACATATGGCACGGGTGCCACAGGCGGCACGCAGAGCCATATCTGCTGGCACACGAGCCGTTGCCCTAGCTCAGCTCCAACATGCATGTGTGTGCCAGCCAGCAGATTTTCGATTCACCCGGAGGCTCTGGGAGGGTGTCTTTGGCTTTCAGAGAGCCTCCAGAGGGATGGGGGAGGGCATTTTTAACCCTCCCCCAGCTCCAGGGAAGCCTTTGGAACCTGAGGAGGGCAAAACATGAGCTTACTGGGCCACCAGAAGTTGGGAAACAGGCCATTTCTGGCCTCCAGAGGGCCTCCAGGGGGTGGAGGAAGCTGTTTTTACCCTCCCCAGGCATTGAACTATGGTTACTTATTTACTTATTTACTTATTTACTTATTTACTTATTTACTTATTTACTTATTTACTTATTTACTTATTTACTTATTTACTTATTTACTTATTTACTTATTTACTTATTTACTTATTTACTTATTTACTTATTTACTTATTTACTTATTTACTTATTTACTTATTTACTTATTTACTTATTTACTTATTTACTTATTTACTTACTTACTAGATTTGTACGCCGCCCCTCTCCGAGGACTAGGAGTGGCTCACAACAACAAAAAAGTACAAATCCAATGATTAAAACAATTTAAAACCCTTAATATAAAAACAATCATGCATCTCATACAAACCATACATAAAACGGAAAACGGTCCAGGGGAATCAATTTCCCCATGCCTGACGACAGAGGTGGGTTTTAAGGAGTTTGCAAAAGGCAAGGAGGGTGGGGGCAATCCTAATCTCTGGGGGGGAATTGATTCCAGAGGTTTGGGGCCGCCACAGAAAAGGCTCTTCCCTTGGGTCCCGCCAGATGACATTGTTTCGTTGACGGGACCCGGAGAAGGCCAACTCTGTGGGACCCGGTGGCTGGGATTCGTGCAGCAGAAAGCAGTCCCGGAGATACCCGGAGGTATGTGCACTCACGCATGCGCAATAGCGCATGCTCATGCTCTTTTGGCATCCGAGGAAAAAAAGGTTTGCCATCACTGGTCTAGTAGATCTCCAAGGTCCCTTCCAACTACGTTATTCTATTCTATATGCACACAGCCACTTCCAAGAAGCAATTTTTCTCCTAACCGTGAGCCGCCGAGGGTGTAAATCACTCACTGCTTACCTTTGCACCCATTCTCACAAACTCAGGGGTAGCTGGGCTTCTCTCCACACAGCTAAAGCTTGGCACCAAGTGCCGTTGGGAAGTCACAATGTCTCGGTAGCAATACGAAGATGTATTAGCCTCAGCACTTTTGTAAAGATTGCTGCGATTGCATGTGTATGTGAAGCAAAGTACTTTTAAGTGGTCTAAATAAAGCACTATGGGATGCTTTGGGGGAGACCATACTTTGCATTGGTTCAGAAACAAGACCAGAAATATATTGGTTAAGTTCTCTCGGGCCAAAGATCTCTCTCTTGTATATCCCACATCACTTAAAGCCCCAGCACATATGTTCTGGGGAGTATTCACTGATCCTGTGATGAAATCTGATTTTTTTTTTTTACTACCGGTTCTGTGGGCATGGCTTGGTGAATGTGTTGTGGCTTGGTGGCTGAGACAGGGGAAGGATACTGCAAAATCTCCATTCTCTCCCCGCTCTGGGGCCAGCCAGAGGTGGTATTTGCCGGTTCTCCGAATTACTCAAAATTTCTTCTACTAGTTCTCCAGAACCGGTCTGAACCTGCTGGATCACACCCCTGCACTAATCTTTTCTGTGCTCCTTTATGTTTAAAACCCCCAGAAGATTTCCTTAATTTTTTAAAATTAAGGAAAACATGGGGATTGCCCCCAAACAAAAGGTTCATAATCTTTCTTTCTCCTTTCTTTCTTTCTTTCTTTCTTTCTTTCTTTCTTTCTTTCTTTCTTTCTTTCTTTCCTTCCTTCTTTCTCTCTCTCCCTCTTTCTCTCTTTTTCTCTATTTCTCTCTCTCCCTCTTTCTTTCTTTCTTTCTTTCCTTCTTTCTTCCTTTCTCTCTCTCTCCCTCCCTCTTTCTCTTTCTTTCTCTCCCTCTCTTTCTTTCTTTCTCTTTCTCTTTCTCTCTCTTTCTTTTTCTCTCTCTCTTTCTCTCTCTCTGTCTCCCTATTTTTCTCTCTCTTTCTCTCTTTCTTTCTTTCTCTCTCTCCCCCTCTCTCCCCCCTCTCTCCTTTTCTCTCTTTCTCTCTCTCTTTCTCTCTCTCTCCTCTCTCTCTTTTTCTCTCTCTCTTTCTCTCTCTCCTCTCTCTCTGTCTCCCTATTTTCTCTCTCTCTTTCTTTCTCTCTCTCTCCCCCCTCCCTCTTTCACTCCCTCCCTCCCTCTCCCCTCTCTTTCCAGACTGAATCAGGAAAAAAGAAGTACCATCTTACCAAGTGCTGTGTAACACTTAAGTAATGCTGAAGATATTTGCTGCCCACCCGTAAAATTATCAAATTTCTCCCAGAGAAATTTGGCAACCTGTTCTCCAGGTTGAGCTACCAACAAGGAGCCAAGAGTTCCCATTCTAGGATCTCTAAGATCCTGGATGGGGAACCTTTGTGAGACTCAAGCAGGCACGGTACACACAACGGTCTAACAACTGAGTCTGGCGAAACCCAGGCAGTTCCACAAGCTGCTGCTAGATGTCCTCCTTGCGTCTTTAAAAGAGTCGGTGTCCAGATTTTCTGCTTCGTGCTTTCACAGATAGAGATGCTAGGAAGAAAAAAAAGGAGGCTGCTTCTGCAGTGTTCAGGCCCCTTCGATGCACAATAGTTTTATTCTTTCTTTCACCATAAATCCCAGTTCCCAGGGATCTGCTTTCAGGGACGGTTCGGTCGATAACACTCATTAAAATATAATATAAACTGATGAGAGGGGAAGGGTTGTAATTACTCGAAGGGGATGACGACGTGGTAATCTGTGAGATCTACAGCTGGATCTTGAAGATAGATACAGATTAACAGAGTTGGAAGGGACCTTGTAGGTCATCTAGTCCAACCCGCTGCCTAAGCAATAGACTCTACCAGCCCATTTCTGACAGATTGCAGTCCGTTTTGTCTTTGAAAGCTTCTGGTGATGAAGCTCCCACAAGTTCCAAAGGGAACTTCTCTTCCATTGGTTGATTGTCAGGAAATTTCTCCTTATTTCCAGGATGAATCTCTCCTTCAGTTTTCTTTCTTTCTTTCTTTCTTTCTTTCTTTCTTTCTTTCTTTCTTTCTTTCTTTCTTTCTTTCTTTCTTTCTTTCCTTCCTTCCTTCTTTCCTTCCTTCCTTCTTTCTTTCTTTTCTTTTTTCTTTCTTTCTTTCCTTCCTTCCTTCTTTCTTTCTTTCCTTTTTCCTTTCTTTCTCTCTCTCTCTCTCTCCCTTCCTTCCTTCGTTCCATTTTTATGCCACCCTTCTCCGTAAAGCGGTATATAAGCCTAAGAGCGGTTGCTATGGTCCTTCCTTCCTTCCTTCCTTCCTTCCTTCCTTCCTTCCTTCCTTCCTTTCTTCCTTCCTTCCATTTTTTATGCCACCCTTCTCTTTAAATTCAGGGCGGCTTACAACATGTTAGCAATAGCACTTTTTAACAGAGCCAGCCTATTGCCCCCACAATCCGGGTCCTCATTTGACCCACCTCGGAAGGATGGAAGGCTGAGTCAACCTTGAGCCAGTGATGAGATTTGAACTGCTGACCTGTAGATCTAGCAGTCAGCATTAGTGGCCTGCAGTACTGCACTGTACCCACTGCGCCACCCTAGCTCTATCTACTCCAAATAATTGACTCCTTCATTTCTAATGATCTGGACTACCCCAACCCTACTGGCCTTCCGGAAAGCCATAAAGACCTGGCTTTTCCGGTTGTCCTGGGGCTGTTGACCTGATGGTATACCATCAAGATCTGACCATTAATGACATGTATGGTTTTTTAAAAAAACTGTTTTAATTGTTTTTATTTGTTGGTTTTAAATTGTTTTTAAGGGGGCTTGATATTACATTGTGTGTTTTGTTTTTAGGTTATGAACTGCACAGAGTCCTTTGGAAGTTGGGTGGCATATAAATCCGAATAAATAAATGTATTTATTTATTATTTATTTTATTAATTGGATTTATACGCCGCCCCTCTCCGAGGACTCAAAGCGGCTTGGGGCAGAGAGCTGAGGCTCTGAATTTCTGTCTATAGAAACATGTTATAACACAATATTCTGCCTTTTAAAGACATTTCTCAAAATATTTCATTCTGGGTAGGTGCTAAAGTTCTACAAGCTCTTCCAGAGCCAGAGAAGAAGGCTTGGAAAAAAGACTTCAAACTTCTGGGAGAGCAGGAATTCGGCCATCTGGCTTGCAAGCAAGATGGTTTTTTCCTTGCCTCCTGCTTTAAATCCTTTCCCCGAGGTTCTTGTTCTTCATTTTGGTCTTTGGAACTTCTCATTGTTAGGATATCTGCTTTGGACTTTATCCTGGTTTGTAGCACAAGATGCCTCTCTCTCTTTCTCTCTCTCTCTCCCTCCCTGTGTCTTTCTCTCTCTCTTTCTTTCCCTCCATACATGTATATTAATTTACCTGAGCAGTCCTTCAATTTCTTATAACCTGTGGGGATTGCTAATGGCGGAGAGAGAGGGCCTTCAGACCTTTACTCCAGCTCAATCAAATCTTGAAGGCGCCAGTTTACTTTTATTGATCAATAGGTTCCTGACAAGGATTTGCCACAAGAACACCGCAGCAAGTTCATCTGGTATTTCTCTTTTTATCAAAGACTATTTATCAAAGTGAGGGAGGCAGGGGGCCTTTAAAAGGAAGGGAGATTGCTCCTAAAAGCTTCCAAACAAAGGCTCTGAAATCAGCGGTGAAGAAGGGAACAGGTAATTATTTAGCTCAAATGACCCAAGTGACATATTTTCCTGGTTGCCACATATAGCAACAAGGAGACGAATGGTGCAGCCGTGGTAATAGTCTCCATGTCCTTTATTTTTTATTGTTTTTTATCGTTAAACATCATGTCATTTTTACACAGATCCATATTTCATACATTGTTATTTACATCTCTATTTACAATACACCATATCTTTTCATTGTTCCAGTTCTTAGTCTTTTCCACATTGTCACTTTGTCTTTCTCTCTCTTTTAAAAATCCAGTTGTATCATTTAGCCCAAACCTTATAATAATCCGTTTCATTTTGTCCTTTGAATTGTATTGCCCATTTCTGCACACCTGTGTATTTTGTCAATCAATACATTTTCCAACGGAGTTTTGTCGTCCTTCCAATATTGGGCATAAGCAATTCTTCCTGCCGTGATGATATGTAATGGTAGATATTCTACATCTTTTTGTTGATGCTTTCTTGTTATTCCTAGTAGAAAGAATTCCGGAGTTTTTTCTTTTTGTTTCTCTCTAATCTGTTGTAACCCCCTCAGAGAGGGTCTGCAACTTGGGCGTCCTCCTCGATCCACAGCTCACATTAGAGAAACATCTTTCAGCTGTGGCGAGGGGGGCATTTGCCCAGGTTTGCCTGGTGAACCAGTTGCGGCCCTATTTGGATCGGGAGTCACTGCTCACAGTCACTCATGCCCTCATCACCTCGAGGCTCGACTACTGTAATGCTCTCTACATGGGGCTACCTTTGAAGAGTATTCGGAAACTTCAGATTGTGCAGAATGCAGCTGAGAGAGCAATCATGGGCTTTCCTAAATATGCCCATGTTACTCCAACACTCCGCAGTCTGCATTGGCTGCTGATCAGTTTCCGGTCACAATTCAAAGTGTTGGTTATGACCTATAAAGCCCTTCATGGCATTGGACCAGGATACCTGCGAGGCCGCCTTCTGCCGCATGAATTCCAGTGACCGGTTAGGTCCCACAGAGTTGGCCTTCTCTGGGTCCTGTCGACTAAACAATGTCGTCTGGCGGGACCCAGGGGAAGAACCACCACATGTGAAAGAAGGCACCTACATCTCTTTTACATTTCCAACAAGGCGAATTTGTGTTTCCAGGTGTTTTTAACTGAACTGCCACAGCCTGGTGGGAAAATTATAATCCAGAGATGGATCACATTTGTTTTAAGCCATCCCTCCCTGCCCCCCAGCCAGTATTTTCTAATGCCAGGTTGAGCCTTAGGAAGCCATATCTCATCATGCTATGGGAAGTGATTTTGGAAGGACCTTATCGGCCGCTGGGATTCTTCACTGGAAGTGGGGTAGGGTTAAAAATGCCCTCCCCCATCCCTCTGGAGGCTCACTGAAAGCCAAAAATGCCCTCCCAGAACCTCTGTGTGAGCCAAAAACCAGCTGTCTGGCACACATGTGCATGTTGCAACTGAGCCAGCAGATATGGCTCCACGTGCCACCTGTGGCACCCGTGCCATAGGTTTGCCATCACTGATCTAGTAGGTAGGTTGCATCAACCATTTGCTTGAGATCATGGTGCCACAGATGAAGGCACACCTTACGATTTTATAAATCACACTGGTTAGACTCATAGGATCTGGAATAACAAGAAAGCCTTGTGTGTTTACTCAATTTTGGATGATAAATAACAATAGCTGCACCAAAAAACCCAAGAATATGATGCTTTAATGTGCTGTCTGAGCCAGACCATCAGGAAAATGGGGTTAGGGTTTGGCTTTATTTAGTGTGTTGCATAACAAAGTCATTGTGGGTTTCTAAACATTGTTGGTTTCTTACGATTTATCACTTGTTTGTAACTTATGATTAATGATGGTAACTATGATTTTGATCTATGATCTATTACTTTCTGTTTATATGTACATGGTGAGCTTATGCAGCAGAGATAATTTCCTTGTGTGTTTGATCACACTTGGCCAATAAAGAATTCTATTCTATTCCATTCCATTCCCCTCCCCTCCCCTCCATTCTACCCTCCCCTACTCCACTCCACTCTACTCCACATTTTCTATTCCATTCCATTTTTTCTGTCCTGTCCTGTTCTATTTTTTTGGCTTTACTGTTTGTAGCCTTCAAGTTTGTAGGCTGTACTGTTCTGGAGATTTTGCGATTAATGTGTGAGTGGTTTTTGCTTTTATATTACGATATACAGTGATACCTTGTCTTAACTTAATTGGTTCCGGGACGAGGTTCTTAAGGTGAAAAGTTTGTAAGACAAAACAATGTTTCCCATAGGAATCAATAGAAAGGCGATTAATGCGTGCAAGCCCAAAATTCACCACTTTTGCCAGCCGAAGTGCCTGTTTTTGCACTGCTGGGATTCCCCTTAAACTCCCCTCCATGGGAAACCCCACCTCTGGACTTCTGTGTTTTTGCGATGCTGCGATTTCACTGAGGCTCCCCTCGCTGGGAAACCCCACCTCTGGACTTCCGTTGCCAGCGAAGTGCCCATTTTTGCGCTGCTAGGATTCCCCTGCTGGGATTCCCCTGCAGCATCACAAAAACACGGAAGTCCGGAAGTGGGGTTTCCCATGGAGGGGAGCCTCGGGGGAATCCCAGCAGCACAAAAACGGGTGCTTCGGTGGCAACGGAAGTCCGGAGGCGGGGCATCCCAGCGGTGGCGGTGGGTTTGTAAGGTGAAAATAGTTTGTAAGAAGAGGCAAAAAAATCTTAAACCCCAGGTTTGTATCTCGAAAAGTTTGTATGACGAGGCGTTTGTAAGACAAGGTATCACTGTATAGAGATGGTAACCCTACTGGTACCTTCATAGAAAGCTGGGGGAAAATCCTTGTCCAAGGTCCTGAAGCGAGAGGTCCTTGGCTCCTTGGTTCTTTTCTTGCAGACGTTTCATTACCTAAACTAGGTATCATCATCAATACTGGTCAGGCTTAAGGTCTTAAAGAGATGGCACTGGTTTAGCATAGCATCATTTCTGCCAGCTCTTCAAGGCAGACCGGCTGAGAAACAGATAGCACAAGGAACAGTAGAAGTCTACTTTATTGAAATAGCTTATACCCTAATAACAACATCTTGAAAGCCTAACAGTGTCTCTCCTTCCCTTCCCATTATATCAAAGTGAATCAAGGTAGCTCAATCATGAGTTTCTTTCTCACGTGTTCCTGGACTAGCCTCTGTTTTACTAACGGTGGCCCTACATTTTCTTCCAAGTTATTTCTGTGCTCCTCTCAGCTCGGCAAACTAATGATCTGATTCCGTGTAAGATGATTTCCTCTCTTCTGAATCGCTTCTTGAGGGATGAACCATATGTGGTAAGATCTCCACAAAAGTCAGTTTCCTGGTCCTCCTTTCTCAGTGCTCCTGGCTGGTGAGACCTTGCGAGATGATGCCGAATCCTTTTGATTAGCCTGCTGCTGGAAACATCTAAACCAACAGACATCCCAGGAGCTTTCATAGAGGCAAAGAAACACAGACAACTCTCTGCGAAGAGAGAAATTGGGATGAAAAGACCTGAGCACCATTTCTTACTTGGAACAACTCTGTTTCAAAGGCTGTCAGAAAAGTACTATCTTGGAAATCATTTCTCCATGTCTTTTATCCTCCAAAATATGTCTAATCTACCCTACAGGCTTGTTGTAAACATCAGAATGAGGCAACCGGTGTCTTCACACCTAACCTACGACTAACCTAATTGAGTTTTCCCCTTTTGAATAACAGTTTGTCCATTTTTAAGCCAAGGTTCTGGATTTGCATAGCACAAACAAACATAGGTCACACAAGTTGGGGTAATAATAATAATAATGATAATGATAATGATGATGATGATGATGATAACAATAACAACAACAACAACAACAATAATAATAATAATAATAATAATAATTTATTAGATGTGTATGCTGCCCCTCTCCAAAGACACACCAAACAAAAAATGTGGTTCACTGTGTTTAGGCGAATGAACCAAAGTGAATTATTTGAATATCTGAGAACACAAAGCCCATCCTTATGTTTATAGCTCATTGGAGAAATATGAAATTCATTGTTTTCATTATTATCCCATTCCATTTTTATGAGTCAATCCGGTTCCCAGAATGCTACTTAGCTGCTACTCCCACTGAATCCCTTAGGGAACCTAACTTGTGATGGGTGAACCCAACGGTGTTCGGGTTCGGCAAGTTCAGATGAACGTTACGCAAAATTTGAACCGGAACCCGAATGGGGAATCCCTCCAAGAGATTCCAGGGGCGGAGCCTTGATGTCACCGGCAGGTTGCTAAGGACGCCAAGGTGATCACTTCCTGGATTCCATGGAATCCAGGAAGTGATCACCTTGGCGTCCTTAGCAACCTGCCAGTGATGTCAAAGCTCCAAGCGCCGAACGCGACGTGTTAGGCATACCAATCACCGCAAAATTCGGTACGGACCCAAATTGTGGGGGTTCGGTTCGCCCATCACTAGACCTAACTCATAGGGCATTCGGCCCAGGAAGGCATTCTTAGAATATTTGTAGGATATTATTGACCATTTCTACTGTATGAATGCTCCTCCCATATACCACGGTGACTTCACAAAAAAAATCACACATAAGCCTTCCCTTGTTCAAGCTGATATAGGAGGTGAGCCTGAAGCCTAGAGGCTAAGGCCACTGTCTTACAAAGCAGAGGCCCAGGTTCAAATCCCAGTATGGGTATGGCTATCTGATAGGGCAAATAAGCTCGAAATAGATCTATCGTAGTCTCCCTTCCTCTTCATTATCAGCAAAAATATGTTACACACACACACACACACACACACACACACACACAAAACCAGGCACATAGTTAAGTGCACTAAAATCAATGGGCACTTAATCACGTGTTGCATTGTGGCCAGATAGATCAGCATTTTCATCCCATGTGAATGTTCAGTCTTTATCTTATCCGTCTTCAGACTCGGTGTTGCTTATCCTATGAAAATGAAGGAAAAGATTGCCCTGTCCTGTTACACCACCATTGATTATTGATTAGATATGAGCCTAGCTATTGATTTCCTGAAGCTCTGGCACATTGTTTTTCACATAAGGCAGAACCGTTCTCTCTCGATGCTTTGGCTGGTGCGGCCTATAAAAAGTTATGAATCTATTTTTAACTTGACTGGTCTCAGGATGCCCATGCGATCAATGTAACGGCTCCATCCATATTGTCTCAAGATCTAATTATTAGTTTTACTTGGCCCCAGCACTGTGTCAATTAAAGGAAGCAACATTGGTGGCCGGGCTCCTCCTTTTAAACTCGATCATCGGCTCGCTCTCTAAATTTTAGATGAGTCACTCTTTGTGATGTGCCAGATGAAGTTTAAACCTGCAGAGAGGGACAGAAAACCAACTTCCAAGATCTCAAAACAGCAATATTGTCAGATTGTTTCTGGCTGCGTGGAAAATTACATGCCGTGGGGGCAGGTGGCAGGAATTACTGTATTTTTCGGAGTATAAGACGCAATGGAATATTTTATTTATTTATTTATTATTTATTAATTTATTTAATTCCCAAATATGCCCATGTTACACCAACACTCCGCAGTCTGCACTGGTTGCCGATCAGTTTCCGGTCACAATTCAAAGTGTTGGTTATGACCTATAAAGCCCTTCATGGCACCGGACCAGACTATCTCAGGGACCGTCTTCTGCTGCACGAATCCCAGCGACCACAGAGTGGGTCTTCTCCGGGTCCCGTCGCTTGGCGGGACCCAGGGCAAGAGCTTTGTCTGTGGCGGCCCCGGCCCTCTGGAACCAACTCCCCCCAGAGATTAGAATTGCTCCCACCCTCCTTGCCTTTTGTAAGCTTCTTAAAACCCACCTCTGCCACCAGGCATGGGGGAATTGAGATACTCTTTCCCCCTAGGCCTTTACAATTTTATGCATGGTATGTCTGTATGTATGTATGTTTGGTTTTACAATAAGGGTTTTTAACTGTTTTAATATTGGATTGTCATATACTGTTTACTACTGTTGTTAACCGCCCCGAGTCTACGGAGAGGGGTGGCATACAAATCCAACCCAATCCAATCCAATCAAATTAGATTTGTATGCCGCCCCTCTCCATAGACTCGGGGCAGCTCACAACAACAATAGGACAATTCAAGACAAATCTAATAATTTAAAAACATTTAAAAAAACCGTTATTAAAGCAGACATACACAGAAACATACCATACATGAAATGTATAGGCCCGGGGGAGGTGTCTCAATTCCTCCATGCCTGATGGCAGAGGTGAGTTTTAAGGAGTTTACGAAAGGCAAGGAAGGTGAGGGCAGTTCTAATCTCAGGAGGGAGCTGGTTCCAGAGGGTCGGGGCCGCCACAGAGAAGTCTCTTCCCCTGGGACCCGCCAAACAACATTGTTTAGTCGACGGGACCCGGAGAAGGCCAACTCTGTGGGACCTAATCGGATGCACCTTAGTTTTGGGGGAGAAAAATAGGGAAAAGAATCTGCTTACCAGGTATTCATCTGTCTAGCATCCTTAGTCTGGTCAGCTGCAGCACATTATTTTATCTCCTGGTTAAGGGCTTAATTTTTTTTTATTCTGAGAGAATAACAGTGAAAGAGCTTGCAAGCCAGTAAGGGCTGGGAACATCCTTAGCACCTGGAAAGAAACAGTCTGACCAAGTAGAGCAATAGAAAAAACCCTGCATGCTATTGCACAATGCCAAGTGCCCACACTCATAATTCAATGCTTGGGGTGGGCGAAAACAGCTCCCCTTGCCACTCAGAGGCCCTCTGGAGGCCGGAAACAGCCTGTCTCCCAACTGCTGGTGAGCCCAGGTTCACCCTTCCCAGGCTTCAAAGGCTTCCCTGGAACCAGGGGAGAGTAAAATTGCCCTCCCCCATCCACCCTGGAAGCTTTTGGGAAGCCAAAAATGCCCTCCCAGAACCTCTGTGCTGTTGTGGTTAGCTCTGGCCCTGCTCCTGCCCCAAGGACTGTGGATGTGGGGGAGACATCCACATGCTGCAGGCCTGTTTTGCCCCCGGTGGAATCTGCTGATGAAGGCTCCTCTGACCAAGAACACATGAGTGACTGGGAGGAGGAGAGTGTGGCAGACAGCTCAGAAGGAGATCAATTATCTAGCTCCTCCTTGGATTCGGAACAAGAGTTAATGATACAGCCACACATGCCGCGAGCGATGCATAGGCAACAACAACTGAGAGATTATTATCAAAGAAAATGAGGCCACCTATGGTTGGGTCGGGCTGTGGTAATTAGTGGGGCTGCTATAAATAGCAGCCTGTGGGTTTGGCCATTGTGGAGGATTATCTGATCGTTGTGTTTCGTGCTTTACTGACTTTGACCTTTTGTGTGCTGCTTTTTCCCCGCTTTGAAACTAAACCAGAGCAAAGTGTGTGTCACTTTGTGAAAGAAGAAGGACTGTGAATTGCCTCACAGCTGCAAGCTAAGTATCACAGAACTGATAAGGGTCTTGTACAAATTGCCAGTTTGTTTGGAGACGAGTGCTCTTTGCTATACCAAAAGAGGGCTTAGTTTAAGTGAATTTTCATTATAAAGAACATTGTTTTGAATTTTCAAACATGTGTGTGTGTCTGAAATTTGTACCTGTGAATTTTTGGGAGGATTCTACCAGAGAGCCTGACAGAACATGTGCAAGCCAAAAATCAGCTGGCTGTCATGTACATGCAAATTGGAGCTGAGCTAGGTCAATGGCTTGCGTGCCAGCAGATATGACTCTGCGTGCCACCTGTGGCACCCGTGCCATAGGTTTGCCATCACTGACTTAGAGCTTGGAAAACATTCTTTGCAGAGAGAAACAATGAAAGAGTCTGCAAGGTAAGATCTGGGAAGGTTGTTAGCAGTTAGTTAGGGTTGAAAAAAAAAGCTACAGAGTATAAGAGGCACTTATCAGCCTCTTTTAGGGAGGAAAAGGTGCATCTTATACACCAAAAATACGGTACCTTGCCCTCTCAGCTCCCTCCTTTAAAAAAAAAAGGCTTTCATTATTTTCCTTGGTTTTGCTCTTCCCCGAAAGGGGTCAGGACTGCATTAGACAAACCACAGAAAGCAATATACTGAGCCTAACTAAACTAAAATCAAACAGAATAGACCCCTGGACAAGGCTCTTATTCGGGGAAATCAATTCTCAAGGCAGTCGGATTGATTTATAAGCATACTTTTTAAGTTTCATTGATTTAAGGATTTGGTGTGTTTGAAAGGAAAGCACATCTCTTTACAACTTTGGCATTCTTATTCATCTAGTGGCTGTAATTAACAAGCACACACCAGGAGAGGAGGAGGGAGGGAGGGAGGTGTCTTCCCCTTTCTTTTTATAGCCCAAAATTCATTAAGGGGAACTGACCTCATTCAAGGCACATTCCTTGTTTGGAATGAGCAGAGGCCAGGGAAATATGCAAACTAAGGCCAGGAGTGTTTTGCTCAATGCAGCGAAGGGAGCGAAATTGCTTAATCCACTCAATTTGTTGGGACCCCTCGGTTGCTATATAAAACGATGAAGATGTATAGGTTACTGGAGCACTTTTTCCAAGCAAAAATGTCTGTGTAAATTCTCTGTGGTAGGGGACATTAACAATCCCCTTGCATTATTTTCTATAGACGAAGCGCCTATGAGTTTTGGGTTTGTGGGTTTTTTTTTTTTGCAGATTAAAGGAAAAAAAAAAGGGCTTTGAAATATATTTCTTCCTGGAAAAGAAAGTAGTGGCCCTTCAATTGAAGAAGAATTAATATGCTATATTTCAGTAGAGTTACAAGACATTTCTCTGGCTGCAGTCAGCTATCTTGTCAATGCTTCATTCATAGCAGCGGTGAATGTATAAGCAGGTTGCTTCAAATAACATGCAATGGAATATATATACACTGCTCAAAAAAATAAAGGGAACACTTAAAAAACAGAATATAACTTCAAGTAAATCGAACTTCTGTGAAATAAAACTGTCTGCTTAGGAAGCAACACTGATTGACCATCAATTCCACATGGTGTTGTGCAAATGAAATACAATTCAGTGAGAATATTTCATTCATTCAGATCTAGGATGTGTTATTTGACTGTTCCCTTTATTTTTTGAGCGGTATGTATTATGTGCTGCAGGGTTTAAAACACATTCCCCAAATAACTATGATGGACGAGGATACTCTGATGAGCAGAGTCACACATTGCAGGAATGTTGGGTTTGTTTACTCACAGTTTGTTGGATAAAATGCAACAGGGCTGTATTCACCAGGATAGCCCCTAAGCTATGAGTTATAGCTTAGGATCCCAATAGCTGGGTTTGTTTCAAGCCAAAGGAAGCAAACTCAATTATGGTTAAATGCCATCTTGAAGTTTAGCTTTCCATGCCTCCCCTACCCCACTCTATTAAATATGTAACCGGGTTCAAACATTGCACTAATCCCACAATGTGAATTTTTTTTCACCTAGGTCAACATGGGTCAGCCCAGAACCCAGTTCCGCGGCAGCAGTTTTAAGTGCGCAGAACGGCCACGAGAGGAGAGTGAGTTTATTTACTAGACTATATGACTCAATGCATGGTATGAAAGCAGACGGTTTGAGAAAAAGGCATAGCACTGCAGTACTACTATACACAGTGTGTGTGTGTGTGTGTGTGTGTGTGTGTGTGTGTACAAAATCCAGAATCCTTTTCTATTTTTTAAAAAATAGAATGTATTAATTTTCCATTTTTTAAAAAAAAAAACCCACCCCAGTAACACAATAAGTACATTAAACAATTCTGCACCGTTTATATGGTGGCATATATTTTTTTCCCTTTGAGCTTCATCACATTTTATACACTTATGTACACTTAATCACATTACGGTTAATCTTGTTTTGTTACAACTGCTGAAATACTTGTACATTTCTACATACATGCTTATATATTACGCTTCTATTTTAGCTCTTTCTATTGATGTTTTTCTATGCTGGATCCATCGGATACCATTTATCCCAAATTTCAAAATACTTCAAAATCTTTCTGGCCTGACAAGTCAATTTTTTTAAAGCTTCATTCCTTCCCTCCCTTCTTCCTCACTCCCTCTTTATTTAGACTTCTATGGCGACTTCTTTCCCTTCTCCGGGTGCAGAAAAGCCAGGTTTAGAAGCAGATTCCCGAAGAAGTTGCATCTTGGAGGATTAGGAAGAGGAAAAATGACTGGAAGGTTATCCTTCCCTTCCCCCCCTCACGCCCCAGCCTCAACCCCAGCCAAGCTGCCCAACAAATCCGTTTTCCCCCAAAGCTTTTTAAGAAAGGCGTCACTCCAGAGGACCAGAGAAGCCAATTAAAGCCGCCCCGCTGCGCGCGTTAGCCGAGGCGCAAAGCGCAAAAAAGGGACGTTTGAAAACAACAAAGGAAAAAAGAGCAAGGACTTTTCTTCCCCACCCCCGCTCTCGGGAGTAACTCCCAGCGTGACGAGGGGGCAAAAATGGGCTTAAGAGCTTGGCGTCCAGGGCGCATCTGGAGCTGGTCCTCTCGCACGCTTCGGTGACCCTGGTGTGTGCGCGCGTTTGCGGGTCTGGCGCGCCCCAGAACGCAATCTACTCCGGTCCAAAATGACCCCCCCCCAAAAAAAAAAAATTAAAAAGAGGGAGAAGAAGGGATGGGAGAAGGAATGCAAAAAATTAAACAATTGCTCCCGGGGGAAAAAAGTCCCCCCTTTTCCTCTCGCACCCCCAAAACGCACGCTTGGTGGTGTGTGTGCACGCGTTTGTGGGTTTAGCGCGTCCCAGAACGCAATCGATTCCAGTCCAAAATGATCAAATTAAAAAAAATTAAAAAGAGGTAGAGGAAGGGATGGGAGAAGGAATGCAAAAAATTAAAAAAATGCCCCCCATGGAAAAACTAGGCACCCCCTTTTTTCTCTGGCACCCCCAAAAATGCGCGCATCCCACCAACGGTCCTGGGTTGCATTTTTGGACTCCTCTGGGTACCGCGCCGGTATATTTCACCCGCCAGGGCCCCGCCCCTTTCCTCCTCGCCGGCTCCTCCCCCCTCGGGGGTGGGGAGGGTAAATGGGGTGGGGGGGAGAGGCTCGGAACGCGCTTCCCCGCGCTCCGATTGGCCGAAGCCCTGCCGTAGCTCGGGACCCGGAGAACCGCTGCTGTACCGCCACGGCTCGCGGGCGGCCAGCAGTTTTGCAGCAGCGGCGGCGGTAAGCAGCAGCCGCGGCGCGCGAGCCGGGGAGAAGAAGGAGAAGCAGCCCGGCTCGGCAAGCAAGCCAGCAAAGCCAGCAGGGAGGCGGACGGGCGCAGCGAAGAGCGGTTGGAGAGGCAAACGGGGAAGAAGGAGGCGCTCGAGCATCACCATCAGCAGCCAAAGCAGCCGGCTGAAGGACTTGGGAACCGGCGGGGCGAGCCACCTTGCAAGACGCTGCGGATTGCTTGAGTTGGCCTCTTGCAAAGGCGTCTGAGGCTCCCCCCTGCCCGCCCGCGGGAGCTGCCGATCGGCGTCCGGAGAGGCGAAGAACTTGACCCCCCCCCCGGAAAAAAAGGTGGAAAGAAAAAAAAACTAAATCCCAAAAAACCTCTCCAACCAACGTTCTTCGTTTTTTGCAGAGCTGCCTCTCTCGGAGGGCTTTTTAAAAAAATATATATATTATTTTTTGGAGAGTAGGGGGGCCGCTCCGAGGTTGCTTTGGGCTGCTCCGCTCTTTCTCGCCTTCTTTGCTCCGTCGGCCGCCCGCCCGCCCGGTGGAAGGAGAGCGGACGATGCGCTGCGCCAGCAAACTTTCCTCGCTGCTTCTTTGTTTCCTGC
The DNA here is from genome assembly GCF_031021105.1 of Erythrolamprus reginae. Lineage (NCBI taxonomy): Eukaryota > Metazoa > Chordata > Lepidosauria > Squamata > Dipsadidae > Erythrolamprus > Erythrolamprus reginae. The sequence goes on from NC_091957.1 coordinate 46,543,222, forward strand.
GGCGCTGGGCGGCTCGGAGGATGCTCAACGCCAGATAATCATGGGGGGCCCGAAAGGAACCGCCGGCGGGAGACCGGGAGAAGCTCTGCACCGCCAGCCGCGCTCTTGAGTGCCTCCCCCAGCCCCCGCCACTACAAACCCCCCCCCACCTGCCCAGCCGACAAGCTTTCGCGCACCGAGGGCTTCGGCTTCCTTCTCTCCTGCCTTGCAAGCCGAGTGGAGGGATTCCGCTCCTCCACCGCCGACAGCTGCAGGTCCTCCTTTGCCCACCGAGAAAGAAAGAGGAGTGTTGGAGGAGGAGAAGGGGGTACAACGTGTCTCCTCGCTCCCCATCACCCCCCACCGTCTCCCCGATGCCTCCTTCAACGCATCCGGTGATTTGGGACCGCGATCGCCGCCTCGCCTTCATTCGGGTGGACTTCCAGGGCTGAAAAAAAATAACTCTCTCCGGAAAGGTTTTCCCCGTCTTGCCACCCGTCTCTCTGTCTCTCTTCTTCCCCCCAACCTCTCCGCGACTTCTCCTGCGCGGTTTCCCTCTGTCTTCCCTTCCGTACCGTAGCCATCCCCGTCTCCTACCCGCCGCGGTCCCCTCTCCTCCCGCGGAATCGGGTTTGCTCCCTTCCCTCCGTGGATTCCCTCCCCCTTCTCCTCCTCCTCCCCGGCTTCCCAGCTACTCCACTTTCTTCGCTGGGGGTCTGTGCAAAGTGGGGAAGAGTGGGGGTAGCGGCGACGGAGACCGAGGAAGGGGTCGAGGTTTGGGGCTTTTTTTAAAAAAAGATTTGCGCATGCCAGGTGTAAGTCAGCCGAGGTCCCTCCTCCCCAATTCACGATTTGTGTGTGTGTGTGTTTTAAATTGGAAATAGATTTGCCAATTGTGCATCTCCTCCCGATCTGGCTGAGTGGAAGAGAGAAAGCGTTTATTCCCCGTTTTCCTTAAGGCTAGGGTGGTTGCTGAATAAGGCGGTGCACCTGAGAGAGAGACGCAGTGAAGACATGAGCTTGTAAAGTAACAACCCTCACCACCACCTCTGCGTAGAACAGCTTCTTTTCTTTCCTTCCTTTCCCTCTGGCTCGCTCCTTCTTTCCTTCTGTCCTTTCCTCAACCCCCCCACCCCTCCATCCAGTCAAGCCTTCCCCTCCTTTCCCAGACACGAAATCAACAGGCACCTGGGGAGAGAGAGAGAGAGAGAGAGAGAGATAGGGAGGAAGAGGAGGAGGAGGAGGTGGTGGAAGAGGCACAGAGGGGGTGAACTATGGATATACTCTGCCCCCTGCTCCAATTCCTCCTTGCCATTTGGTGGACTGGCGTAGGAGCTCTGATCAACTTGAAGTATTCGGTGGAAGAAGAGCAGAGAGCTGGCACGGTGATCGCCAATATTGCCAAAGATGCCCGAGATGCCGGCTTCGTGCTGGATCCTCGGCAACCCACTGCTTTCCGAGTGGTGTCCAACTCGGCGCCGCACTTGGTGGACATCAACCCTGGATCGGGCTTATTAGTGACCAAGCAGAAGATCGACCGGGACTTACTTTGCAGACAGAGCCCCAAGTGTGTGATCTCTTTAGAGGTCATGTCAAGCTCCATGGAGATTTGTGTGATCAAACTGGAGATTAAAGACCTCAACGATAACGCTCCCAGTTTCCCCACGGATCAAATTGCGCTGGAGATCTCCGAGACAGCCAGCCCGGGGACCAGGGTACCTCTCGAAAGCGCTTATGATCCAGATTCGGGCAATTTTGGAGTGCAGAGCTACGAGATTACTCCCAACGATCTCTTTGGCCTGGAAACCAAGACCCGAGGGGACGGTTCTCGCTTTGCCGAACTGGTGGTGGAGAAGAGCCTGGATCGAGAGACCCAGTCTCACTACAGTTACATGATCACGGCATTGGATGGGGGGGACCCGCCCAACTTTGGTACGGTGGAGTTAACCATCCGAGTCATCGACTCCAACGACAACAACCCTCTCTTTGAAGAGCCCTCTTACACCATTAGCGTGCTGGAGAACGTTCCCCCAGGCACGCCGGTGATCCGCCTCAATGCCACCGACCCCGATGAGGGCACCAACGGGCAGGTCTTGTATTCCATCCACAGCTACGTCTCCGAGAAGGCCAGGGACCTCTTCCAGATCAACCCTCAGACGGGCCTGATCACCGTCACTGGGGCGATTGACTACGAAGACGGTCACGCCTACGAACTGGACGTACAGGCTAAAGATCTGGGGCCCAACTCCATCCCGGCCCATTGTAAAGTGACGGTCACTATACAGGATGCCAATGACAACCCGCCCCTCATTAACTTGCTCTCGGTCAATAGCGAGTTGGTGGAAGTCAGCGAGAACGCATCTCCGGGCTACGTCATCGCCTTGGTGAGGGTTTCCGACAGAGATGCTGGTGCCAATGGCCGAGTGCAGTGTAAGCTGTTGGGTAACGTTCCCTTTCGCTTGCAGGAATACGAGAGCTTCTCCACGATCCTGGTGGATGGACGTTTAGACAGGGAGCAGAGGGACCAGTATAATCTCACCATCCAAGCGAAGGACAATGGGATCCCTTCTTTGCAGGCCACAAAGTCCTTTACCGTCAAGATCACCGATGAGAACGATAACCACCCTCACTTCTCCAAACCTTATTACCAGGTCATTGTGCAGGAGAACAATACCCCCGGGGCCTACCTGCTTTCAGTTTCTGCCAGGGACCCTGACCTCGGTCTCAACGGCAGCGTCTCCTATCAGATTGTCCCATCCCAAGTAAGGGATATGCCTGTTTTCACCTATGTCTCCATCAACCCCAACTCGGGTGACATTTACGCCTTGAGATCGTTCAACCACGAGCAGACCAAGTCCTTTGAGTTCAAGGTCTTGGCCAAAGATGGAGGCAACCCTTCCTTGCAAAGCAACTCCACCATCCGAGTTATCGTCCTGGACGTCAACGACAATACTCCCGTGATAACAGCTCCTCCTTTAGTCAACGGGACCGCCGAGGTCTACATCCCCAGGAACGCTGGGGTGGGCTACTTGGTGACTGTGGTCAAGGCAGATGACTATGACGAAGGGGAGAACGGGAGACTTTCCTACGAGATGGCCGAAGGGGATCGAGGGTTTTTTGAGATCGACCAGGTCAACGGTGAGATAAGGACCACCAGAGCCTTCGGGGAAAATTCCAAGACTACGTATGAGCTGATTGTCGTGGCCCACGACCACGGGAAAACATCACTTTCGGCATCGGCTTTGATTTTGATATATCTTTCTCCAGCCCTGGATGCCCAAGAATCCATAGGATCTGTAAATTTATCCCTGATTTTTATTATTGCCCTGGGTTCAATTGCTGCCATTCTGTTTGTCACCATGATTTTTGTGGCTGTCAAATGCAAACGGGATAACAAAGAAATCCGGACTTACAACTGCAGGTATAGTACTGACGTCTTTTGATATTAGCCTTATGTGACTGCTTTAACTATGTCGTTCAATAATTGTGTCCATTCCTAAGAGTTCTCCCTGCTTTCAAGATAATAGGCCGTATTTAAAAAAAAGGTCAACCGTGAAGTCTTTTAACTCCAGTTTAAAAGTGGGTTTATTAGGGGTGGTTTATATTCTGTGCTGTCCAGGGTTGTTACACACACACACACACACACACACAAGCCCCTTGGCCATGGCATCAGTGTACCGAAAGAGGGGAAAATACAAGGAATTGTTAATACTACAGCAAGCTTTTGATGTGCAATTTTGAACGTGCACTGTAATGCATTTCTCTCTCTCTCTGTGTTCTGGTTTGGACGGCTTGGCTTTGTCTGTTTTTCCTTCCTTCCCCCTCCCTCGAAAGAGGGGAAGGTTCACACACACACACACACACACATACACACACACACAAAAGAAAGCTCTTTGGATCAGTTTGAGAGTAGCCACGAGTGCAGCCTCCCAGCTTTTTGCCAATTGCTAGCCATGCTCCCTTCGTAGCGGCTGCAGTCCTATTGCTATCCAGTCCCCGCCAGATGAGGTCACTGTGGCTGTTTTTTTCAAAGCCAGCTTGTTTTCTTCAGGAAGCGTTGGCTGGGAAATAATAAATGTGAAATCTGGCCAGAGAGAAGATAAAAGAATGCAAGGGTCCGTTAGAAATATACATGCATACATACATGCAAACATACATGCATACATACATATATATACTCATATATTTATTTGGTGGGGGGAAGAGAGAGAGAAAAAGGCTTGGCAGGTTTTTTTTTTTGAATGGTCTGTTTGGGAGGAGAAAGGAGGAGAAACCCCCCCCACCACCACCATCCAGAGAATTTTGGTTCTTTATTGCTGCTGTTTCTTTACCAGAAGGAAAACAATAAGGAAATTAGCTTTATTTTAATCCTTTTCCCTGATGCAACTTTTATTTGTCTGTTCTCTGCTAAAAATAAATAAAAATAAAAAAACCCAGTGTGGCTTTTAAAGTTGTTTTCCCCCTGCTTAACCCCCTTCCCCACAACGGTGTTTGGAATGATGCCCCTATACTTATTTTTATTATAAATATTGCCTGCTTTGAGGGACACACGTTTGCCCAAGGTGGAGGATGGTGTGTAGCCTTTTTCTCCCCCTCGACACCCTTTGCTTGCTTTTGAAATCTTAAAAAGCCACGGATTTGGGTCCCCTGAATATGTAACAGCCTTGTGGATCATTGTCTGCCTTTTGCTATTCTCTGTGTTGCACAAGTTAGTAGACAAACGCTAACCACACATGAATATCAATTGGGTGCCCATAAAGGAACAGCTGCAAGAGCCTATAAATGGTTTAATCCTGTTAGGAATGAAATGGCCATAACTTCTCCATTCCTTCAGAAGGGGATGGAAATGAAGGTTGTCCTCTCCTTTGAAAAGAAAAAAAAAAAATCCCGAATGCCCTTTGGTGATTTGAAGCCTGGCATTTTGTAGGGACTTATTTACACTCAGAGTTCAGAGATTGCTGTTTTCACACACAATGTCTTGTACCTCCGGGCCATACAGTTTCAGGGTGTGAAAGTATGGAGGCCACCCTCTACGAATCCTCTGGCTTTCCAGAGATCTAATATGTTTGAATTTCTTACCAGCTTGGCCCATTAAGCAAGAATAGGCGCTGAAGGAAAGCACCTGTGTGTATGTTAGTATAGGGTTTTTTAAAACTTTTCATATTTTAATTAATTGGATTATGTATTGGATTGTTTTTTCACTTGTTGTGAGCCGCCCCGAGTCTTCGGAGAGGGGCGGCATACAAATCCAAATAATAAATAAATAAATAAATAATAAGAACTTCAATTTGAGTCAACGCCCCTAACAGAGTCCCACTTTGGTTATAACTAGTTGGTTTAGCGTGACGGCTTGGGAGGGGGGAATTAATGAAGTGCACTTTAATTAAATAATTGGCCAGGAGAAGGGAAAAAAACCCCACACAAAGTGCCAGTGAATGCTTGAGTAAGCAAGGTTTCAAGATCCTTGCGGGAAATGTTCCAATCCATGAGATTATGAATAGGGGAAGTCTTGTATGATTCCTTCCAGAAGTGAAGTTGAATAGGATTTCCCTGGGGGTGGGGTGGGGACAAATATGGTTTTTAAAATATTAACCACTAAAATAAAATGTGCTGAGATTTTCCTCCCCAGAAGGGTCCACTGGTTTTTAAAAAATGCATCAAAGGAATAGGATAGGATAGAATAGAGTAGAGTAGAGTAGAATAGAATAGAAGGGTAGAGTAGAGTAGAATAGAACAGAACAGAACAGAAGGGTAGAATAGAATAGAATAGAATTATTTATTGGCCAAGTGTGATTGGACACACAAGGAATTCATCTTTGGTGCATATGCTCTCAGTGTACATAACAGAAAATATACATTTGTCTAGAATCATGAGATACAACACTTAATGATTGTCACAGGGTATAAATAAGCAATCAGAAAACAATCGATATTAATATAGAATAGAATAGAATATAATTTTTATTGGCCAAGTGTGATTGGACACACAAGGAATTCGTCTTTGGTGCATATGCTCTCAGTGTACATAACAGAAAATATACATTTGTCTAGAATCATGAGATACAACACTTAATGATTGTCACAGGGTATAAATAAGCAATCAGAAAACAATCGATATTAATATAGAATAGAATAGAATATAATTTTTATTGGCCAAGTGTGATTGGACACACAAGGAATTCGTCTTTGGTGCATAGGCTCTCAGTGTACATAACAGAAAATATACATTTGTCTAGAATCATGAGATACAACACTTAATGATTGTCATAGGGGTCAAATAAGCAATGAAGAAGCAATATTAATAAAAATCGTAAGGATACAAGCAACAAGTTACAGTCATAAATGGGAGGAGATGGGTGATAGGAATGATGAGAAGACCTTAATAGTTATATGCATTTGAAATCAGGGTTAGGGGGAAAGTGCTCCTTTCCACCCGTAGTGTATGGTAAGGAGGCCCCCATCCTTTTGTCTTCCAAACCAGGGACATGTGGGCAGGCTAGTTGATGCTTCTTGAGAATTTGCATAAGCTTTCTGTATCCCTTTAAGCATCCAGTTGTAGGCATTTTTGCATGATTTCCCATCTCTACCTGTTGCTAAATGGTCAACCCTGTTCTAGCTCCTCCTTTCTCTGGGGTGGCATCCATTTGGGGGTTAAGGCAGAGGTGTTTGAGCCTGCAATGCTGGAGGGGGGGGGGTAGTTTGAGCAGATAATCCAGGGAGCCTCAAACAATACGAGCACTTTCCATTTGTTTGTTATTTTCTGGGTTTCTACCCTTACAAAATTCACCCAGTCCTGCATTTAATGGCAAACCAAGCTTCTTTCGGGCTCTCGTTCCTTTCGAAAGCCTCTCATGCTGCAGTGACACAGCCTGGCTATTAACCTGCAATAGGACGTGTCCTATTTTATTTTTTGAATTTTTTTTTAAAGTGGCTTTTTATTTTTCGGAGACAGAGAGAAAGATCTTTGGGATTTTTCTCCTTGACTTTCTCCCTTCAGCAAAAAAAAAGTCTCGCGGGGTCTTTATTCTGTTGGACAGCTTCTCATCGACAGCCTTCCCAGAATTTTGCATTCCCGGGACCCTGGCTGGGGAATTATTTTTTTTTAAATTTATTTATTTATTTATTTATTTATTTATTTTATTATTTAGATTTGTATGCCGCCCCTCTCCGCAGACTCGGGGCGGCTCACAACAAAGTGAAAACAATTGACAACAAATCTAAATTACTGTTTAAAAGTTTTTAAAAACCCCATTTTCTAAACACACATACATACAAACAAACATCCCATTCATAAATTGTATATGCCCGGGGGAGATGTCTCAGTTCCCCCATGCCTGACGACAAAGGTGGGTCTTAAGGAGCTTACGAAAGGCAAGGAGAGTAGGGGCAGTTCTAATCTCCGGGGGGAGTTGGTTCCAGAGGGCCAGGGCCGCCACAGAGAAGGCTCTTCCCCTGGGGCCTGCCAACCGACATTGTTTAGTTGACGGGACCTGGAGAAGGCCCACTCCTAATCGGTCGCTGGGATTCGTGCGGCAGCAGGCGGAATTGTGGGAATGAAAAGTCGTTTCTGCCCGCCCAATATTTTGGAGTGCATCCACTTTGTAGCACAGCTATTTTTGAATCATTTGTCTTGCGGCTTTGTCGCAAAGCTGAACTTTGATGGTGGTGGTGAGCTATCCACCCCTCCTTTTTCTCCCCCCTTTTAAACCATAGCAAGCCTGACTTTGGGAAATGAACATTTTTCCAGCCTTGGTACGAGTGAGATCTATTTCTGACTTTTTTAAAAAAAAGCCTGGCTACGGTGCCTTCACATCTCCCTTCACTATCTACGTCTGTGTGGCGCTGATAACAAGGCCCGGTCCCCAGTGGTAACACCGAGTCACAGTTACTTCAATCTAACTCATCAAGATAGCATCTGATTGCCTCGGCTGTCTCTAATTATTTTTTTCTGGCCTGTTGTTTACTGATAACTTTTCTCCTCCCGCTCTTTTCTTTTTCTCTCCATTTTTTCTTTTTTCTTTTTCCTGGGCGAGAGATAACATATCTTGCGTTATTTCGGTTAACCAGTTAAAGGTCAAGAAATGATGTGTGTGTGTTTTATACATTCCTTTTAAAAAAACCCGCCGTTCTCAGTTCTAGGAATGGTGGTAGAAAATCCTGTCAGATGGGTGGACTTCATTTCCCAGAATTCCTTGAGCCTTGCTGAGAATTCTGGGGGGGAAATGGAGTCCACACATCTGGAGGGAAAGGCCAGAACAGAAAAGAGATTTGGGATGTAGGCAGTTATGGGCTGCTGCCCATGGGGTGGGGGGGCAGGGGGGGCGAGGAATGCTGTGGGGGTAGCAAAAATGGAGCTTACATATAGTACATAATGTACTGTATATTTTTGAGTGCCTGTGTATAGTATGTATGTACACAGAGAGGGACGGCGTACAAATCTAATAAATAATAATAATAAATAATAATAATATATACATATAGGATTAAATACACTGTTCAAAAAAAATAAAGGGAACACGTAAAAAACAGAATATAACTCCAAGTAAATCAAACTTCTGTGAAATCAAACTGTCCACTTAGGAAGCAACACTGATTGACAGTCAATTTCACAGGCTGTTGTGCAAATGGAATAGTTGTGCAAATGAAATATCCAAGGAGAATATTTATTCAGATCTAGGATGTGTTATTTGAGTGTCCCCTTTATCTTTTTTGAGCAGTGTATAGTATATTTTGGACGTTCAGTAATAGTCAATATCTTGTATGTCTTTGAGGCGAGGAGAGGCCAAGCTCCCTAACCCAAACCCTTGATGTGAGTGACATCAGGTTGGCCACCTTTAAGCCAGTCACATGACCTTTAAGCCACCCTCGGTCACATGATCCTCAAGCCACCTGGTCACATGGCCGGCAAGCCACTCCTATCCAGTCACATGGTTACAAGCCACTCCCACTTGATTCACACGGCCCTCAAGCCACACCCACAAAATAAGCCACGGCTAAGTGGGGTACTAAAATTTTTTTGTGGCCCTTCACTGGATGTAGAGTCCCCCCCCCATCAAGCTGAGAAGAATAAACCACTAAGGCAGTGATTTTCAACCTTTTTTGAGCTGTGGCACATTTTTTACATTTTAAAATCCTGGGGCACACTCTGCTCTCTTTTTCCATCCCTGTCTCCTCCCCACCCTTGTGTGTGTGTTTGTATACACACTTTTGAACCATTTCCAAAAACAGGTGAGGGCTGGGGTTTTTTTCTCTCTTATTCTTTGGGTGCTTTTTATCATATGCTTTAAATCAAGAGTCACTTCTCTCTCTCTTTTGTTTCTCTCTCTTTCCTCTCATTCTCTGCCTCAATCATTTTCTCATTTCTCTTTTTTTCCTCCCCTTTTTCCTCATTTCTCTCTCTCTCTCCCTTCCTCTTCTTTTCACTCTCTCTTTCTTTCTCTCTTTCTCTCTTTCTTTCTTTCTTTCTTTCTCTCTCTCTCTTTCTTTCTCTCTGACAATTGCTTTCTCTCTCTTTCTCTTTTCTTTCTCTTTCTTTCTTTCTCTCTCTCTCTCACACACACACTCTTTCTCTCTCTGCAAAAAGTTGCGAGACCGGAACCTGAGCTCCCTTCTTCGCGGCACACCTAACCATGTCTCACGGCACACTAGTGTGCCACGGCACACTGGTTGAAAAACATTGCACTAAGGAACAAAAACCTACCAGACGGATCCTTTTTGAATACTGTTTTAATCTGGCAAATTGAGTTCACGAGATAATTGGCCTGCAGAAATTCTGGCTGCCGGGGAACAAGCCCGCTGCCAGGTAATTGACTCCAGTGGCTGTTTATAAGCGTGTATTATCTAGATAGAGCACCTTTGGGCAGGCCGAAGGGACAGACACGGGGTTTACTGCTATGGGAAACGATACGGAACAATCTCTCATCCAATTTTCCTCTCCGCTTTCCCCATTTCTGTGTGAATCCATTTAAATAATTTTTTTCCTGATCCTTATTACCAAAGGAAATGCATTTGCATACTCTTTTTTTTCCTCTCCAGTTCATGGATTTTCACATAATTATTTTTTCCTCTCCCTCCCCCCCCTCTCCATTTTCTGCAGGCTGAACTATATCTCGGGTAACTAGATACCGACCGTTCTCAGCAGCAGAAAAAAAAAATAAACCCACATACAAACGAACCCCAAAACCAAACCCAACCAAAAAAACAATCAATCTAACGCCAAAATAAGGGGAATATTTTCTTCTTTCTCCTTTATTCCTCACTTGTTGTCCTTGGTGTGGTCGGATCCACACAAAACTCTGTTTTATGCTTATGGGAGATAAACACCCGAGACCCTCCGCTGTCAAAAAGAAAACCGAGCCATCAATCAGCCCTTCTGCATGTGGATGGGAAAATCGGTGTGAGGATGGCGTAAGGTTCTCACTGTGCTTTCTTCTGTTCCTGCAGAATTGCAGAGTATTCCTACGGGCACCAGAAGAAGTCCTCCAAGAAGAAAAAAATCAGCAAGAACGACATCCGTCTAGTGCCTCGGGATGTAGAGGAGACGGATAAAATGAACGTGGTCAGCTGCTCCTCCTTGACCTCGTCCCTCAACTACTTTGACTATCACCAACAGACTCTGCCTCTGGGTTGCCGACGGTCGGAAAGCACCTTCCTCAACGTGGAGAACCAAAACAACCGGAATGCCGGATCCAACCACAACTACCACCACACTTTCACCGGCCAGGGACCTCAGCAGCCGGATCTCATTATCAACGGGATGCCTCTTCCAGAGGTGAGCCACTTCTCTTGGATTGAAGAGGGCTTCTAGGAGGTCCTCCCAAATTGCAGTAATGAACGCGCTTCGGTTGCAATTGGCTACTTGGGGGTGGGGGGGCTAAATAAGAAACCGAGCATTTCTGAGTTGGAAGTTTGGTTTACTGTCTTGGGTGATTTATTTATTTTTTTAAAATTGCGCCAGGTGTCCCCGAAGGTGATGTTTTTCAGATGACCTGAACTTCTGTTTACATCATCTTGATGATGAGGATGGAAGCGTCCATTGTATTTGGAGAATGCCAAGTGGGGCGTGACAGGTCCACTGAAGAGAAGTGGCTGTTAGCTATGATAATTTTCATAACCAGGTTCTTTCTGAATCCGTGCAGATTCTTGAGTGCAGAAAATTGGGAGTGTATTGGCTGTCTTTGATTGGCCATTCAGGCTTAATGAGTCTTGACCTGAGTTAACATCGAGCTTGTTTATATTTGCTACTTAATGTGGACTTCTTGTAGACTTAAAGGCATGGATTTGATTTGACTTGGAGTCTGTTCTGTGGAGGACCACTGTATCCCTTGCATTGTTGTGGCTTTCTCAAGAGTCTTCCTCCACCCAACATGGTTTATCGCAGTTGTAAAGGTGGACTGAATGATGCATCAGCAGTTAGTACATGTCAGCGTTGCATTGATGGTGACAGGTTGGATCCATGCAGATCGGTGTTGGGATGGGACCTAGGGGTTTGAATTGCTTCTCTTTATTCACCAAACATAGCAAATTCTTCATTATGACCTCATCTGTCTTTGCAAAAAAAAAATTCTTACAGCTTCAGTTCTAAGGATAGCAGGCTCCTGTTTAACTCTAAAGCCTGCCAAATTCAGAGAAGGATATGGTCAGATATGGCAGTATTAGCTTCCAGAGTTTGGTGATCACCATAGCGTTACTCCTGCACTTTCTGACATTTGGGCTGTTAATGCCAATATGTATGAGGCCAAAATGATGCTACCAACCCTTGAGTGAGTAATGCAATTACTTTTGCATTTAACACCTTGGCTTATGACCACAATTGAGGCCAACATAAAAGCAACACATATCGACTGTAGTGATGAGTTCTCAGTTCCTCAACCAGAAGGTAACAAATGATGGGGAGATGTTCTTTTCTCTTTGAACTTTTGGGATTAGCTACCCATCAGAGTCAAAAGCATAGAAATTTACTTACTTACTTACTTACTTACTTACTTACTTACTTACTTACTATTGGATTTATGTGCTGCCCCTCTCTGAGGACTCGGGGCGGCTTACAACATATGAAAAAGACAATTT
>NC_091957.1:46557769-46569067 GCF_031021105.1 Erythrolamprus reginae
ACCTATGGCTGGGTCAACACAAGACATTTTGAAGCTATACTTTCACAACTTGCTAAGACAAGCTTAGCTTTATGTTGATTGCTTTACTTTTGGGTAGAGTTTTGCACAGATCCATTTCTTAATTTATCCTCCTGTGTATTGAGTTAATGTGGAAAATGAACCATGTTAGTGATGAAAAACTATGTTTTTAATAAATTTTAACTAAGATGCGAGTGTTGGGCAAACACAGTCTGTTACTTTCTTTGACGCTGGGATTGTTAACCTGGTATTGGATTAGTGTGATGTTGAACAGGTGCAGAGAATTCACTGTTTTTATTTCTTTTAGTGTGTGTTTCTTTGAATCAGTTTTTGGTTTCTGGTGACTGCTTGGAAAAATCCCTGCAGTTTTCTGGCCAAAGATTTCAGAAGCGATTTGCTGTGGTCTTCCTTCTGTTATCTGAGAGAGAGGAACTGGTCCAAATTCACCCACCTGGTGCCTAAGGTATGATTAGAACTCACATTCTTCTGGTTTCTAGCTTAGTGCCTTAAATACTACACCAAACTGGTTCTCAGGAAGCTATTGTGGTGGAATAATAATCACCAATGATGGTATGAGCAGATCAATTACCAGTATCATTCATTTCTGCTCAACATGTAGTTAGTGTACTACATTTTGGTTTTGGCTTAACAATTTAAATAGAGGCAGTCTTGGATTTCTCTCCATTTGGTTGAAGTAAGTACCAGGGAGAAAAAGAGGGTTGATATGCCTTATTTCTAGCCTGGTTTCATGCTCCATTGGAAGTCTGAACAACAACAAAAAGATGACAGCTGCTTGTACATTAGTTTATTTCTACAAAGGGCTTACTAGATGCTCAAGATCAACCTTTCTGTCTGTTGACTTTTCTCCATCTGCAGTATTGTGATGATGATGGTTTCTTACTTGAGGGTGGTAGGGGTGGTGGAAGTAGGCAACCTCTTGGTTGGCTTGAGGGCTAACTTTCCCAGCCAGCAGAAATTAAGATGGACAGTTGGTCAAGGTGAATATCATGCAACCCTTTTTGGTCTCCATTCCCCTTGAGTTGTGTGAGAAATATGGAAAGTATCTCCTTAAAGTTTGCTTTGTTGATATCCATCCATCCATCCATCCAACCCAGCCCAACCCAACCCAACTCAATCCAACCTAACCTAACCCAACCCAGCCCAGCCCAACCCAACTCAATCCAACCTAACCCAACCCAACCCAACCCAACCTAACCCAACCCAACCCAACGCAACCCAATGCAACATCTTCCAATAGTCCAGGGCCCCCAAACTTGGCAACTTTAAGACCTGTGGATTTCATTCCCAGAATTCTCCAGCCAGCATAGCTGGGTGTTGAAGTGCACAAGTCTTAAAGTTGCCAAATTTGAAGACCACTGCAATAGTCATTGCCTTTTTTTCTCCTTCTGCTCTTCTGGCTGCATTTTCCTGAGTGTGTTTGTGTGTGTATATATGTGTGTTCCCTGTTTAGATTGCATCATACCACACCCAAGAATTTTACCTGCCAGGTCCAGTACTTGGCCTCTTTAAGATTACCAGCATTAAGGCAACTTCCGAATCTCTGCAGAAGTGCTTGAAGCCAATAGTGAACTCAACAGACTGTAGCAGTTGGCAGTGAGGGAGAATTAAAAAAAAAATAATGCAATTAAGGCCACATAGCAGATGTAATATCACACCGTTCCAGAGAATTAAATCTCCATGTCAGTGCCAGTGTTGATACGGGATGTATAATCAAGTTTCTCCACTGCAATTGAGTGGCATCGACCTGTGAATAATCACCCAGGTATTCCAAAGGTAGATGCTCTTATGATCTTGTACTTGGGTTATTATTTGACAACTCTGATGAGATTGGGGTGTAATGCTACCAGTTCGGGCAAATCGGTAGCGGCAGCTGCCAGTGGGTCAGAAAATCCTTAGCGGCAGTGGCGCAAGACTCTGACCATCCGCTTGGATGCTGCCATTTTCTTTTTTTTAAAACCCTTTACACATGCACTAGGATGAAAAAGCATGCGCTTCCGAACTGATAGGGAAGTTAAGTCGATTTCACAGCTGGGTGAGATGAAAGAAGACCAAATTTTTGAGTTTCAACAGATTCTTTTAAGTAGCGGAGCCGAAGTGAAAGGATGCTTACCAATCAATATCAAATCAAGGCTTCAAGTCATGATCGCTGGTGCAAATTAGAATCTGATCACACTTGGCCAATAAAGAATTATATCCTATCCTATCCTACATTATCCTATTTATTTATTTATTTATTTATTTATTGATTGATTGATTGATTGGATTTGTATGCCGCCCCTCTCCGCAGACTCGGGGCGGCTAACAACAGCAGTAAAACAGTACAACAAAATCCAATACTAAAAAACAGTTAAAAACCCATTATATAAAAACCAGTCATACATACTAACATACCATGCATAAAATTGTAAAGGCCTAGGGGGAAAGTGTATCTTAGTTCCCATATGCCTGGCGGCAGAGATGGGTTTTAAGCAGCTTACGAAAGGCAAGGAGGGTGGGGGCAATTCGAATCCTACCCTACCCTACCCTACCCTACTCTACTCTATAAAATAAAAACCTATAATGGTCGAAGAAGTTGAGAAAATGGCAGCAGGTGTTGACCTTTGGAGCATGCCAACAATAACACTTAAGCACTTTGCGGAATTACTTTGTGGCACCAACTATGAGCTAAACTTGGAAGACATAACCAAATGGCACTTTGTACAACTAGGGTGTTAGAGACAGATTTGCATAGACAATTCTTCCTTCCTTTTAGTTGTTGCGAGCCTGGTGTAGCAGAGAACTGGGGTTTTTTTTCCCATTGACATCAGCACTCTTTATAAAAGATGATGGCGGTGACAAAAATGAGGATAATGATTCAAGAGCAACTACCTGTTTACAAAGCTAGTCACTGCCAAGCTTATTACATGAAAATGGCTGTTCTAACTGCTACTAGTTGTTAGCAAAGAATTTTGAAAGTTTGAGTGGAACTGCTAAATTGGGTAATGAAACACCAGAAGAGAAGACTGCTTTTATTTGCCTTTTTGTTTTCTCCCATGGTGTATTTTCTTCGGCCCTGTCCATTTTAGTTTTATTATTTATTGTTCGACTTTTATCCCACATTTATTACTCTAATTAACTCAAAGCAGTGAGCATTTGCAATACTTTTTCATCTTCCTAGTTTCCCTGCGACAACAACCCTGCGAGGTGAGTAGAGCTGAGAGGGACCGGCCAAGTCACCCAGCCATTTTTCATGTTCAGGGCAGGACTAGAATTCACAACCTCAAAGATACCCAGTCAACTTTCATGCCTTAGAGTTTCCCAACGATTGGCCCAAAGATACCCAGTCAACTTTCATACCTTAGAGTTTCCCAACGATTGGCCCAAAGATACCCAGTCAACTTTCATACCTTAGCGGGACTAGAACTCACTAGTGATTGATTCAAAAGCCTCCTAGTAAATTTAATAAATTAAATTAACTAGTGTCTCCCCTCCCCTCTGACCATTGAATGTTATGTGTGGTTATGATTGTGTAGTATCAATTGTTTTGAAGCTTTATTTATTTATTTATTGGATTTGTATGCCGCCCCTCTCCGTAGACTCGGGGCGGCTAACGACAGTAACAAAAAAACAGCATGTACGGTAAATCCAATACTAAAACAACTAAAAAACCCTTATTGTAAAACCAAACATCCATCCATACAAACATACCATGCATGAATTGCAAAGGCCTAGGGGGAAAGAATATCTCAGTTCCTCCATGCCTGACGGCAGGGGTGGGTTTTAAGGAGCTTACAAAAGGCAAGGAGGGTGGGGGCAATTCTAATCTCCGGGGGGAGTTGGTTCCAGAGGGCCGGGGCCGCCACCGAGAAGGCTTTTCCCCTGGGCCCTGCCAAATGACATTGTTTTGTTGATGGGACCCGGAGGAGGCCAACTCTGTGGGACCTAACCGGTCGCTGGGATTCGTGCGGCAGAAGGCGGTCTCATAGATACCCTGGTCCGGTGCCATGAAGGGCTTTATAGGTGATGACCAACACTTTGAATTGTGACTGGAAACTGATTGGCAACCAATGTAGACTGCGGAGTTAATAGGTATTAGTTACAGTTTTAATTATTTGATTTGTATCTGTATTGTTTTATTGTTTTTGTGAGCCGCCCCGAGTCTTCGAAAAGGGGCGGCATACAAGTCTAATAAATAATAATAATAATTATTATTAAATTAAATTAGTTGGCCCAAAGTCATCCAGTCAACTTTCATGCCTACAATGGGACTAGAACTCACAGTCTCCTGGTGATTGGCCCAAAGTCACCCAGTCAACTTTCACGCCTAAGCTGGGACTAGAATAGAATAGAATAGAATAGAATTTTTATTGGCCAAGTGTGATTGGACACACAAGGAATTTGTCTTGGTGCATATGCTCTCAGCGTACATAAAATAAAATATACATTTGTCAAGAATCATGTGGTACAACACTTAATGATTGTCATAGGGATCAAATAAGCAATGAAGAAGCAATATTAATAAAAATCTTAGGATATAAGCAACAAGTTACAGTCATACAGTCAACATGGGAGGAAATGGGTGAAAGGAATGATGAGAAAAACTAGTAGAATAGAAGTGCAGATTTAGTAGAAAGTCTGACAGTGTTGAGGGAATTATTTGTTTAGTAGAGTGATGGCGTTCGGAAATAACCTGTCCTCGTGTCTAGTTGTCTTGGTGTGCAGTGCTCTGTAGCGACGTTTTGAGGGTAGGAGTTGAAACAATTTGTGTCCAGGATGTGAGGGGTCAGTAAATATTTTCCCCACCCTCTTTTTGACTCGTGCAGTATACAGGTCCTCAATGGAAGGCAGGTTGGCAGCAATTGTTTTTTCTGCAGTTCTGATTCTCCTCTGAAGTCTGTGTCGGTCCTGTTGGGTTGCAGCACCAAACCAGACCGTTATAGAGGTGCAGATGACAGACTCAATGATTCCTCTGTAGAACTGTATCAGCAGCTCCTTGGGCAGTTTGAGCTTCCTGAGCTGGCGCAGAAAGAACATTCTTTGTTGTGCTTTTTTGATGATGTTTTTGATGTTAGGTGACTAGAAGTCAAAGTCTCTTATGACTGGGCAAAAGTTACCCATTCAGCTTTCATACCAAAGGCAGGGCTAGTTCTTAGTCTCCTGGCCATTGGCCTAGCACCTTAACCACTAAAGACTACTGAAATTTGAGTGTCATGGAGATTTTTCTAAACGCTTCTGATAAAACTGGTTTTCTTCTAATTGCTAGGATCTATAGGCAAAATGCTGTTTGGGTCAAGTTATGAAACACAAGTCAAACTAATGAGCTTTATATGCTATTTACTGTTATGTGTGTGTGTGTGTGTAAAATCTTGGTAGTGAGTGGGTGTCTTTAAAGGAAGAGAGAAAGAAATTATCACATAATAGAACATCTCTCTCTCTCTAGCCCGAGAAAGGCTAAGACTTGAGTTGTTAGGCAGCTGGTTTTTTTTTTTTAAATCTCAAGGCTCCTTTTTATTGTAGAACTTAAGAACCTTGAAATAAAAAAAACCCCTCCCTACAGAATAAGTGTTACTAAAGCTTACTTCTTGTTCTATAAAATAGGCTTTATTCTACCTTCCTTTCCCCTCCACTCTGGCTAAGATATAGAATTATATATTCTAAAACTGCTCTATAATCCAGGTGAGGTCTAATCTTATTATAAAACGGAGCTCTCCAAATCCTGAACCATTGTAACTCAAACGGTTGAAGAACAGCAAGAGATCAAGGCCAGAATGTTACATACAGTAAGCGCATCTGATTGTCCTTTTTTGCATCTGCCAGGCTTTGTTCCAAAAAGGGTAGCTATGTAGAATCTCTGGTTTCTTCACTGGCGACTTTATCCAGGTTTTGCCTAGATTTCTGAGAACCTACATTTTGGGAAAGCTCTGATTTTAGTAAAGGAGAAGACAGAGGTAACTCTACCTACAAACGCCTCTACTTACGAACTTTACTAGATAAGAACCAGGTGTTCAAGATTTTTTTGCCTCTTCTCAAGAACCATTTTCCACTTACAAACCCGAGCCTCCGAAACTGTAACCAGAAAAGGCAGGGAGAAGCATCCGTGGGGCCTCTCTAGGAATCTCCTGGGAAGAAACAGGGCCTCTACCCTCCCTGTGGTTTCCCCAATCGCACACATTATTTGCTTTTACATTGATTCCTATGGGAAAAATTGCTTCTTCTTACAAACTTTTCTATTTAAGAACCTGATTTTTTATTTATTTTATTTTATTTTATTTTATTAATAGAGTTGAAAGGGACCGTTAGGTCATCGAGTCCAACCCCCTGCCTGAGCAGGAAACCCTACAGCACCCCAGCCAAATGGAAGTCCAATCTCCTCTTGAAGGTGTCCAGAGTTGGGGAGTTCACCACCTCCCCTGGCAGGCAGTTCATGGAATGAATTACATTCTTAAGTAGAGGTACCACTGGTGGCTCTTTGTCCTTGATTTTACAAAGTCACAATGTCTAACCCACCAACAGAGTAATTTTGGCTACATACATGACAATGTTTCTGTGGTGGGGTTGGGTTTTTTTTTTTGAGCTTTTAGTTGTTTCCAAAAGGAGTTGCAACTTGCACGAGATATTGGTGAAACTGCCAGTCAAGCCCCTTTAATGTAGACTCCCTGCTGTAGCTGAAGAGAAGCAACGCTATTCCAGGGGTCTATGTTACTCCAGTGTAAGACATCTCAGAGCAGCAGGGGTTTTCTCATTTAATTTGTAGTTGCGGATTTGTAGGTCAGGACCAAATTTTGGCAAAACCCAGCTTTTGGATAGCAATAAACAAATGTTGCTGGAAGGAGGTGCCTTTGTTTTGTGTTCTTTATGTATCCTGTTCTCAGGATGGAGTCAAGCAATTCATTGGGGAGTCCTTTTCTACAGAAGAAAAGGTTGGCAATTCCTTTTGTAAGCCTTTTGGGCAGGGGATATGTATGCCAGGACTCAGTTTCCAAGGTTAACTTGGTTTGTTGAGGGAATCTCTGGGCTACAGTCCCACAACGCTGACGCTGTGGAATTTTGGGGACAAAATGCCAGATTTTGGTGGCATTCCTCTCCCTTTACATTTGTACAATTGGACAATCATTTCAGGTAACTCACTCCAAGGATGTCACATGTAGAACTTGACTGCATTGTCTGAACTCGGTCTCTTAGATGAAACATAGAAACATAGAAACGTAGAAACATAGAAGACTGACGGCAGAAAAAGACCTCATGGTCCATCTAGTCTGCCCTTATACTATTTCCTGTATTTTATTTTACAATGGATATATGTTTATCCCAGGCATGTTTAAATTCAGTTACTGTGGATTTACCAATCACGTCTGCTTGTTCCAAGGATCTACTACTCTTTCAGTAAAATAATATTTTCTCATGTTGCTTTTGATCTTTCCCCCAACTAACTTTAAATTGTGTCCCCTTGTTCTTGTGTTCACTTTCCTATTAAAAACACTTCCCTCCTGGACCTTATTTAACCCTTTAACATATTTAAATGTTTCGATCATGTTCCCCCTTTTCCTTCTGTCCTCCAGACTCTACAGATTGAGTTCATTAAGTCTTTTCTGATGCGTTTTATGCTTAAGACCTTCCATCATTCTTGTAGCCCGTCTTTGGAGGTTTAAACTTTAAGGTAATGTGCGAACCCAGCCTCTGTTAACTATTTTTACCCGGTCAGGTTCACACGCACAATGACTTAGAATGAGGTGCGCATTTAGCCTTAATTTGGGTTGATTTATTCCATCATTCAGGATGCTTTTAATGCAGAAGTCTTATCTGGGCTGTCTATATCTAGGCTGAAGTGGACTATGATTAGGAGACTAGAGGGTAAAACATACGAAGAACGGTTGCAGGAACTGGGCATGGCTAGTTTAATGAAAAGAAGGACCAGGGGAGACATGATAGCAGTGTTCCAATATCCCAGGGGTTGCCACAAAGAAGAAGGAGTCAACCTATTCTGCAAAGCACCTGAGGGTAGAACAAGAAGCAATGGGTAGAAGCTGAACAAGGAGAGAAGCAACTTAGAACTAAGGAGATATTTTCTGACAGCTAGAACAATTAATCAATGGAAAAAATTGCCTCCATGCTTCACGTTTTTAAGAAGATGTTGGATAAACAGCTTGCCACCTGCAGTTTACATAGGCATATGGATAATGAGTGTGTGTTTGTATGTATACATACACATACACACATACTAACGTGAACTCTTCTACCCCAATCTGCCCTATTGATCGTTTTATAAAATTTAATATTTTTATTGATTTTTTAAAATATAAACACACACACGACATAAAACAGGTGCTTTGTGATTAGTGCCTATCACCAGACAAACATTCAGATCCCACAACCTGATTGGGGGTGTTTCTTGTATAAACCATTTAAACAAGAGCAAAGTATCTATTTACATATTATAAAGTGATTCCAATTTGTTTCTTGTAACTTGGCCTCCGATTCTACTCATCATATATCGTCTTACCTTGTCCCATCGTCCCATCAGCTTCATAATCTGCCCTATTGATCAAGATTATCTTCGGAGTTGGTGAAAAATAGTACTTAAAAAAAAAAGATTGACGACTTCTACTGTTCAAGCTATAGGAGAGCTGTTTGTCCTATATTGTGTAGAAGCGTTCTGGCACACTTCAAAAATACAGAAGTACCAATGTGATTGCAACTGGCCAACTGTCTAACATCTGGAGAGTAGATTGAGTTGGCATCTGGTCTTACTCGTTCCCACTATAGTGAGATCTGTTATATTTCTATTGCGAAGAACTGTCACAATTTGGAAATCCGCTGATAATATGAGCATATGCGTTTTTAATACAAACCAATGGTATTTCTTTCTCTTTTTTTACTTATTTACATTTTGTTTCTAAATGAAGGTTTATTTAAAAAAAATTTTTTTTTTTATTATCATAAAGAACAGACAAGACAGACAGACATTTAACATATACAGGGGCTACAATTGCCCCGCTCATAGTAGAAGTCTTTCTAATACAGAAAAGGAATACGCCAAAATTTGCAAAATCAATACAATAGTTAGAATGAAAAGAATTTTTTTGTTTTTATATAATTCAACCATCAATAATAATAGTTATAGAAGGATAAGCAATTTTTATACATTTTACTTTGTGTTCAAGTTATTTAGTGTTGTTTTTTTATTTAACCATAGATAAATCTTTTCCCAGATATTATAAAAGTCAGATTCTTCTTGATTATTTAACCGCCTCGTCATCATATCCATTTTAGCACATTCTATAATTTTCCTTACTACGTCATCCTCCGTCTTCTCCTTTCCAATTTTGTGCATATACTATCCTAGCCGCTGCCAAGATGTGAATTATTAAGTAAAAAATGTCTTTTTTATATTTTTGGTTTGTTATACCTAATAAAAAAAATGAAGGTTTAAAGGATTACAGTAGTCCCTCGCTATACCGCGCTTCACCTACTGCGGCTTCACTTCATTGCGGGTTTCTGAGGAAGTCGATTGGCAGATTTAAACAGCCCGCCGAACTCGATCGGCAGGTTTTTTTTTAAAAAAAATATATATCTAAAATTGTAAATACTGTATTTAAATACTGTATCTAAAATAAATACTGTGTGGGAAGGGTTTATAAACACTTAAAACAATGAAAACTTACCAAACAATTACAATATAAATACTTAAATAAGTACTATCAGTCGATAAATTCCCCATCGCGGATTTCACCTATCGCGGCCAGGTCTGGAACGTAACACCAGCGATAGGTGAGGGACTACTGTATTACTCTGTTCAGAAAATCTATTTTTTTAAAAATTGTGCAACCTTTTCTTCTTCTTTTTTTAGAAATTTTTTTAATTACATATATACACATTTACACAAATAAAATAAATGGTATAAATCATAAATTGAAACGATGCCAAATTAACACATACTAACAGACAGACAAACAAACAAAGAAACAAACAAAAAGAATTCTTATAATATAATTACTTATTTAAGTACGCTAAACAATGATAACAATAACAATTAACATATAGTATATTATATAATATTTGTACTTAAATTCCCTTGAGGGGGTAAGTTGTAAATCATCAAATTGTGCAACAGTTTCATTGGCATTTGATCAGTGTTATTTTCTATGTTGCTATGGATTGAAGTTATTTTGGTGAACCCTGGAGTGTTTTAACAGGTGGGCAAAGTGCTGGTGTAAAAATCACACTGTGCTTTTTCCCTCCCTACTTTCAAAGGAACAATTAACAAGCTCCTTTTCCCAGGATCCGAACTAAGTTTATGCTTTATTCTTGTTTTTGTTTTTGAAAATTTATTTTGGTTTTTGTCAGTCACATTGGATGGATGAAAAATATCGTGCAAAGTGATCCAAACGCAAGTAATGCCTATGATTTGATTTATAAAGCAATAGCAACAACAACAAAAAGTTTATTAAGGGGTCTCCGGAGACTCCTTGCAATTTTTAAGTGGTTTGCAAAGAGGGGAATAAAGCCCCTTTAAGAACCACTCAGTTTGATTCATCGATTTAAGTGCTGCAGCTTCAGTGAAAATGCTAAAACTCATATTGATAATATGATGCATGCAATGCTATTTTTATGGTATATAACAGAATAGTTGTAAGGGGTCTTGGAGGTCTTCTAGTCCAACCCCCTGCTCAGGGAAGAAATGTATGCCAGATGTATACTAGACAAATGGTTGTCTAATCATAGAAACATAGAAGACCGACGGCAGAAAAAGACCTCATGATCCATCTAGTCTGCCCTTATACTATTTCCTGTATTTGATCTTAGGATGGATATATGTTTATCTCAAGCATGTTTAAATTCAGTTACTGTGGATTTACCAACCACGTCTGCTGGAAGTTTGTTCCAAGGATCTACTACTCTTTCAGTAAAATAACATTTTCTCATGTTGCTTTTGATCTTTTGATGTTTCAATCATGTCTTACACACCTCCAGTAATGAAACACCCATAACTTCTGGAGGCAAGGTGTTCCACTGGTTAATTGTTCTCACTCAGGAAATTTCTGCTTAATTCTAGGTTGCTTCTCTCCTTGATTAGTTTTCATCCATTGCTTCTTGTCCTACCCTCAGGTGCTTTGCAGATAGGATAGGATGGGATGGGTGCAGAGAAGAGGGGAGGAGAGGGGAGTTGGAAAGGGGTCTTTGAGGTTTTCTAGTCCATTTTCCTGCTTAGGCAGGGAACCCTACACCATTTCAGACAAATAGTTATCCAACATCTTAAAAACTTCCAGCGTTGGAGCATTT
>NC_091957.1:46569267-46605922 GCF_031021105.1 Erythrolamprus reginae
AAAAGGGGTGAATTTTGGGCTTGCACGCATTAATTGTTTTTCCATTGATTCCTATGGGAAACATTATTTCGTCTTACAAACTTTTCACCTTAAGAACCTTGTCCCGGAACCAATTAAGTTTGTAAGAAGAGGTATCACTGTAATTGATTATAGTCAAATTTCCGCAAATCTTGCATATTCAAGGCAAAAAACGTCATCCGTTTCCAGTGATGTCTTTCTGGCAAAGAACATTTCTGCAAATCTTCTTTTTTCTGTGCAGGAGAAATTGCTAAGTGCTTAGAAGAAGTGAAATCAGCCTTTTTACCTCCTTTCTCCTCCGCCGTTTTCTTACTTTCTCTCCCTTCAACCTCTCCTCCTATTCTTTGTTCTCTTGTTCATTGTCTGCCTTTGGGGGAATTTTTTTTGTGTGGCTCAAAGTGTTTCATTTCGGGGGTGTGAGGAGGAGGAGGTGCGTATTTCAACTCTAGTGAGTGTACTTCCTCTAATGTGTTCCGTTTTGTGGATCTGGCATGGGGAAACGGTTGAAATAACGATAACAAATGGTGCCATTTGAAAGCGTAGCAGGGGCCAAAAGAATAGCAGGCAATTACAAAGGAGAGTACTGGAAGGAGGTTGCCTATGAGTAATGCTGTCTGTAGAACTTACAAATCCGGCAGATCAGACAGTTTTCAGGGTACTATGCTACCAAAACAGATCTTATTCTAAGCCTGGCTCACTCCAGCTGGCTGTTGCCGATGAATGAGATGGAACTGCAGATAAACGGATGGGAACAGTGTGTTGCAGCCACCCAAAAAGCCAGTGTGTGATCCTAGGTTGCATTGACAGAGGGACCGGAATCAAGATCATGTAAAGCAGTGGTTAGAAAGAAGAAGTTTGGAGAAGGGAAAGGGTTAAATAAGGTTCAGGAGGGAAGTGTTTTAAATAGGAAAGTGAACCCGAGAACAAGGGGGCACAATCTGAGGTTAGTTGGGGGAAAGATCAGAAGCAGCGTGAGAAAATATTATTTTACTGAAAGAATAGCAGATGCTTGGAACAAACTTCCAATCAACATGAGAAAATATTATTTTTCTCATGTGAACACAAGAACAAGGGGGCACAATCTGAGGTTAGTTGGGGGAAAGATCAGAAGCAGCGTGATAAAATTTTATTTTACTGAAAGAGTAGTAGATGCTTGGAACAAACTTCCAAGCAACATGAGAAAATATTATTTTACTGAAAGAGTAGTATATCCTTGGAACAAACTTCCAGCAGACGTGGCTGGTAAATCCACAGTGACTGAATTGAAACAATGCCTGGGATAAACATAGATCCATCCTAAGATAAAATACAGGAAATAGTACAGGGAAGACTAGATGGGCTTTCAATCTTCTATGTCTCTATGTTATTCTTAAGTTACAAAGGATTTGCAGAGGAGCAAGTGGAGGTAGAAGATATCCAGCTAACAACCCAGAGATATGAGTAATACGACATATTAACTGACCAGATAGCTTGAGTATATAAATATTATTTACATTTATCAAATATCGTAGTCAGTAACAATCCTAGTCATTCACAAATACATCAATCGATCTTCTCAATACATATACATAAACCAATGTTCTGTCGGGCTCTCTGGTAGAATCCTCCCAAAACGGCACAGGTACAAATTTCAGACACACACACGTTTGAAAATTCAGAACAATGTTCTTTATAATGAAAATTCACTTAAGTCAAAGTCAGCAAAGCAGTCACGAAACACAACGATCAGATAATCCTCCACAATGGCCAAACCCACAGGCTGCTATTTATAGCAGCCTCACTAATGACCACAGCCCCACCCAACCACAGGTGGCCTCATTTTCTTTGATAATACAGTAATCTCTCAGTTGTTGCTGCCTATGCATCTCTCTCCACATGCGTGGCTGTATCATTAACTCTTGTTCTGAATCCAAGGAGGAGCTAGATAATTGTCCTTCTGAGCTGTCTGCCCCACTCTTCTCCTCCCTGTCACTCATGTCTTCTTGGTCAGAGGAGCCTTCATCAACAGATTCCACCGGGGGGGGGGGGCAAAACAGGCCTGCTGCATGTGGATGTCTCCCCCACATCCACAGTCCTTGGGGCAGGAGCTGGGCCAGAGCTAACCACAACAACCAACATGAGAACACATAGTTCTTACTACACACAATAGTTCTTACAACAATTTTCCCCCAAGAGAGATGCTGCTAACTTCCTTTTCTGCATCACCAGCTCTTAAAGCAACAATGTACTAAATCCTGTAAACATACATTGCTGGTTTGTTTTACATATTGTAACACCCAACCAGTTATTGCACATAGCATGAACAAATTCTTTTCCTCTTTAGATCCCACTTACTCCTGTAGTAGGCAGAAGCATCACTGTTCCTAGTGAAGCCATGTTCCTGGTTTGCTTTAGAGCACATAGTTAGTCATCAAACCATGATCAGCAGTGCCGTGCACCTTGTTGGGGGTGGGCTCTTATTCTTACCTTGCTGGAGATTCTGCAAAATCTGTTTTTCTTTTAAAGGGAGGCCACCGTATTCCCATCCCTGTTTTTTTCCAGTTTTGCAGCGAACGAGACCTTGCATGAACAGGTCAGTTGCCCAATTAGCACATCTTTGTTTCCTTCGTTCTGACTGTCTTTTATGCTGCGTTGTGCGCTGATGCCAACTTGGGTCTAGGGGGGGTGAACATGCTTTTTAAAGCTTCAAAAAAAAAAAAAAAAGAACGGCGGTTTTTAAAAATAGCCAGAAGTCTTCTTAATTTCTTCAATTCGTCCCCTGTTCTTCTCGCTATGCCATATAAAGAACAGCTACAGGAACTGGGCATGGCTAATGAAAAGAAGGACCAGGGGAGACATGATAGCAGTGTTCCAATATCTCAGGGGTTGCCACAAAGAAGAAGGAGTCAAGCTATTCTCCAAAGCACCTGAGGGTAGAATAAGAAGCAATGGGTGGGAAACAGGGGTGGGCAGCAGGCAGGATGGGGTTTTCTATTCATATACAGTCATACCTCGTCTTACGAACCTAATTGGTTCCAGGGGGAGGTTCGTAAGACGAAAGGTTCGTAAGATGAAACATTGTTTCCCATAGGAAACAATGTAAAGTCATTAATCCATGCAACCAAAAAAAAACCCCTGCAAAAAAAACCGCTGCCGCCCGGCTGTCAACTTTTAAAACAGCCTGGGGGCTTCTCAGCGACCTCCCGAACGCTGAAGCCAAACCCGAACTTCCGGGTTCGGCGTTCGGGAGGCCGCCGAGAAGCCCCCAGGCTGTTTTAAAAGTTGACAGCCGGGCGGCGGGGCTTCCCAGCAGTCTCCGAACGCCGAACGCGGAAGTTCGGGTTTGGCGTTCGGCTTCGGGAAGCTGCTGGGAAGCCACCCGGCTGTTTTAAAAGGTCACAGCTGGGCTGGGGGCCTTCCCAGCAACCTCCCGAACCCCGAACGTTTGCCGAACTTCCGGGTTCGGGGTTCGGGAGGCCACCGAGAAGCCCCCAGGCTGTTTTAAAAGGTGACAGCTGGGTGGCGGGGCTTCCCAGCAGCCTCCTGAACCGAACCCGGGGTTCAGAAAAATTTTGCCTCTTCTTACGATCTTTTTTCGTTTTACGAACCGGCATTCGGGAGGCTGCTGGGAAGCCCCGCTGCCCGGCTGTCACCTTTTAAAACAGCCGGGGGGCTTCCCAGCAGCCTCCTGAACGCTGGTTCGTAACTCGAAAAAAGTTCATAGGAAGAGGCAAAATTTTTCTGAACCCCGGGTTCGTATCACGAGTTGTTCGTAAGACGATGGGTTCGTATCTTGAGGTACCACTGTATTTGAATATGAATTCAAACCACCATGACAAAGTCATATCTATTTTGCTGTTTAAGGTCTAGCCTCAGCTCCGAGGATGACCTTCCAAAATGTTGGGTCAGGACCAAGAAGGTGAGCAGACTGGATGGAATCTCTGTTTTTGGTTTTGCATTCCCCTTCCAATTCCTCCCAATGAAGACTCCAATTTAATTCTCTTTCTCTCTCTTGGAGCCTCTGCGATTCTTCCCGAGTGTCTCCAGGCAGTTTTTGACCACAGTTAATAGCTATTTTGGCCATGCTCTGGGATAGCAGCTGGCATTTGCAATCTATCTTTTACCGATGACTCTTTTTTGTTTTTCCCCCTGATGTCTGCAAATTCCTGCCTCTCAAGAGTCGGGGTTGGGAGGCTCCCTTCTCAAACCCTCTCTCGTCTGTCAGCAAGAAATAAATATATTTGTTAGCGCCAAACAAATGGCTCCGTTATAATAGCTGCTTTGGCAGTACGGTTTCAGAATAGAATGGGATGTCATCATTGAAGCAGGCACAGTAAGAAAAAAAAACCCTGAATTTCAATCTCAAATAGCCCTTTAAGACCCTTCAAGTAGGCACTGCCAAATATTGGCGATGTGGTTTTCCTGCCAAAATTGAACAGTGATTGACTACATTTATATTTTTATACACTGCTCAAAAAAATAAAGGGAACACTTAAAGAACACATTATAACTCCAAGTAAATCAAGCTTCTGTGAAATCAAACTGCTCACTTAGGAAGCAACACTGATTGACAATCAGATGTGCTGTTGTGTACATTCAACTTTGCACAGAACAAAGTATTCAGTGAGAATATTTCATTCATTCAGATCTAGGATGTGTTCTTTGAGTGTTGACGGCAGAAAAAGAACTCATGGTTCATCTAGTCTGCCTTTATACTATTTCCTCTATTTTATTTTAGGATGGATATATGTTTATTTAATTTAATTTTAATTTAATTTAATTTGTTAAATTTGTATGCCGCCCCTCTCTGCAGACTCGGCATGTTTTATCCCATCCGCTCCGAGTCTTTGGACGGGGGCGGCATACAAATCTAATAAGTAAGTAAGTAAGTAAGTAAGTAAGTAAGTAAGTAAGTAAGTAAGTAAGTAAGTAAGTAAGTAAGTAGGTAAGTAGGTAAGTAGGTAAGTAGGTAAGTAGGTAAGTAGGTAAGTAGGTAAGTAGGTAAGTAGGTAAGTAGGTAAGTAAGTAAGTAAGTAAATAAATAAATAAATGTTTAAATTCAATTACTGTGGATTTACCAACCACATCTGCTGGAAGTTTGTTCCAAGCATCTACTACTCTTTCCATAAAATAACATTTTCTCACGTTGCTTCTGATCTTTCCCCAACTAACCTCAGATTATGCCCCCTTCTTCTTGTGTTCACTTTATGTATATGTATATGTATATGTATATGTATATGTATATTTATTTCATCAAACATGTATTAGATAACAGATAAAAGAAGGACAGTAGGACAGGGATGGTAGGCACAATGGTGCGCTTATGCACACCCCTTACAGACCTCTAAGAAAAGGGGAGAGGTCAACTGTAGACAATCTGAAGTTAAAGATTTTGGGGTTTGGGAAAGAAACCACAGAGTCAAGTAATGCATTCCAGGCATTGATCGCTGGCAGTCATATTTTCTTCAATCTAGATTAGAGCGGTTTGCGTTAAGTTTGAATCTATTACGTCCTCGTGTGTTGTTGCGGTTGAAGGTGAAGTAGTCACTAACAGGAAGGACATTTTGAATCATAAACTTAACCAACACCTTGAATTGCATCTGGAGACTGGTGTGATGTGAGTGTACCTAGGTGCCCCCACAACAGTTTGCGTGGCTGCATTCAGGACTAATTGTAGTATCTGAATGCTTTTCCAGGGTAGCCCCATATAGAGTGCATTGCTTGAGTCCAGTAGTTATTACACTGACTATATCAGGGGTCTCAAGCTCAATTTACCTGGGGGCCGCTGGAGGTAGAGTCTGGGTGAGACTGGGCTGCATCAGGTTTTCCACAAGAAAAGCTCTTACAAAAACATTCCAATGTTATCAAATGTCTTTATTTCTTTATCTTATTTTGTGTTAAAAAATAAAAATAAATTAACAAATTCATAAGAAAAAAATAAATAAATCAGTAATAAATTAAAATAAAATAAAATAATAATAATAATAATAATAAACAATCTTGTCTGGCGGGACCCATGGGAAGAGCCTTCTCTGTGGCGGCCCCGACCCTCTGGAATCAACTCCCCCCAGAGATCAGAGTTGCCCCCACCCTCCTTGCCTTTCGTAAGCTTCTTAAAACTCACCTCTGTCGTCAGGCATGGGGGAATTGAGATATTCCCTTTCCCCTAGGCTTATAAAATTTATGCTTGGTATGTCTGTATGTCTGATTGGTTTCTCAAATTAGGGTTTTTAAAATTTAACTTAAACTTAAATATAAGATTTGTTTATATTGTCTTATTATTGCTGTTAGCCTCCCCGAGTCTACGGAGAGGGGCGGCATACAAATCTGAAAAACAAACAAACAAACAAATAAATAAATAATGATGATGATGTTGATGATAATAATAATAATAATAATAATACAGCAGATATAGAAGATTGAAGAAACCACATTAAGCTCCGCACACAACACTGAAAAGTGCCATTCGTACCAAACTCGGGCCGCACTAACATTAAACTTTGATATTGAGGTGGGGGCCATAAACTATTGTCCCGAGGGCCACAGTTGGCCCACGGGCCGCAAATTTGAGACCCTTGGACTATATTTTACATTGCCCTGAGCCCTTCTAGGAGAGAAAGGGGAGTTTAAGAAGATTGTGATTCAAATCCTCTCCAAGCAGGTGACTTGGAAGTGCCAAGACTATATAATCCTGATAGAGAACCTACAAAGCTGGTATGTGGGATGGATCATTTCCTTTAAATTGGCTAATTTTGCTTTTAGGAGGAGTGGTGTTTGGAGCAAGATCCATGCCCTGAACGTTAACGCAAGCTCTTCTGCTTTTCTCATTCTCGTACCACCCCCGTTATCATTTTAATCTGCTTTGCGAGTTGTTTGTGGACCCCTCCCTCCCTCAGCGCCCCCCAGCATCTAAAGAGGCAATGCCATGGCTGAGTTTGGTGGGAAAATTGCTTTCGGTGTAAACAGAGGCCTTGCCGGCCTTGCCCTGGTAGCGTTTTTAAACAACCTGCAATCTGGAGCAAACTAATAGCTTCTGTCAGCCAGACAAGTGATTGTTACTCGGCCTGAAATTAATTCTCTGTTGAATGTGGAATTCTGGAATCTTGGCTCGAGGCCCAGGGTTGCAGACCATGGGGGAAGGAGCAGGGAAAAAGAGGATCCCAGTGTCCTCACCTAATAAAAACTCCCAACAGTAGTAGTAGTAGTAAAAACAACAACAACAATGAGTTGGAAAGGACCTTGGAGGTCTTCTAGTCCAGCCCCCTGCTTAGGCAGGAAATCCTACACTATTTCACATGGTTATCCAACATCTTCTTAAAAACTTCCAGTGTTGGAGCATTCACAATCTCTGGAGGCAAGCTGTCCCACTGATCAATTGTTCTAACTGTCAGGAAATATCTCCTTAGTTCTAGGTTTGTTTATTTATTTATTTATTAGATTTAGTTTAGTTTAGTTTAGTTTATTTAGATTTGTATGCCACCCCTCTCCGAAGACTCGGGGCAGCTAACAACAATAAAAAACAACAATGTAACAAATCTAATATTAAAAAGTAATCTAAAAAACCCCAATTTAAGAGACCAATCATACAAACAAGCATACCATGTATAAATTCTATAAGCCTAGGGGGAAGGGAGAAAAAATTTTCAATTCCCCCATGCCTGACAAGAGAGGTGGGTTTTAAGGAGCTTACGAAAGGCAAGGAGGGTGGGGGCAACTCTGATATCTGGGGGGAGCTGGTTCCAGAGGGTCGGGGCCGCCACAGAGAAAGCTCTTCTCCTGGGTCCCGCCAAATTACATTGTTTAGTCGACAGGACCCGGAGAAGGCCAACTCTGTGGGACCTAACCGGTCGCTGGGATTCGTGCGGCAGATTTGTATGCCGCCCCTCTCTGTAGACTCGGGGCGGCTAACAACAATAATAAAAACAGCATATAACAAATCTAATATTTAAATTACTAAATTTAAAGGTAGCTTCTCTCCTTGATTAGTTTCCACCCATTGCTTCTTGTTTTACCCTCAGGTGCTTTGGAGAATAGCCCGATGCCTTCTTCTTTGTGGCAACCCCTGAGATATCGGAACACTGCTATCATGTCTCCCCTGGTCCTTCTTTTCATTAAACTAGCCATGCCCAGTTTCTGCAACCGTTCTTCATCTGTTTTAGCCTCCAGTCCCCTAATCATCTTTGTTGCTCTTCTCTGCACCTTTTCTAGAGTCTCAACTCTGCATTGTAGTGACCAAAACTGAATTCAGTATTCCACATGTGGCCTTACCAAGGCCTTATAAAGTGGTATTAATGCTTGATTCTATCCCTCTGTTAATGCAGCCTAGAACTGTGTTGGGTTTTTTGGCAGCTGCTGCACACGGCTGGCTCATATTTAAATGGTTGTCCACTAGGACTCCAAGACCCCTCTCACAGTTACTACTGTTGAGCAATGTGCCACATATACTGTACCTGTGCAGTTTGTTTTTCTTGCCTTACATTTTTCACCATTGAATTTCATTTTGTTAGATAGCGCCAGTGAAGGGCTACCAAAATTTTTACTACCACACTGTGGGCGTGACTTGTGCAGGACGCCCTGCATTTTCTTTCAACATCTTTCAGTGCAAATTGGGTGCAGCACCATTTTTGCAACCCTACTGCGTTCCCCCCATCTGGGCAGTAGCCCACCCCTCGATGGTGCCTACTGTTCAAATTTGTCAAGATCCTTCTGTATTTTGTGCTTATCCTCTGGAGTGTTGTGGTTAGCTCTGGCCCAGCTGCTGCCCCAAGGACTGTGGATGTGGGGGAGACATCCACATGCTGCAGGCCTGTTTTGCCCCCGGTGGAATCTGCTGATGAAGGCTCCTCTGACCAAGAAGACATGAGTGACAGGGAGGAGGAGAGTGTGGCAGACAGCTCAGAAGGAGATCAATTATCTAGCTGCTCCTTGGATTCAGAACAAGAGTTAATGATACAGCCACGCATGCGGAGAGCGATGCATAGGCAGCAACAACTGAGAGATTATTATCAAAGAACATGAGGCCATCTATGGTTGGGTGGGGCTGTGGTCATTAGTGAGGCTGCTATAAATAGCAGCCTGTGGGTTTGGCCATTGTGGAGGATTATCTGATCGTTGTGTTTCGTGACTGCTTTACTGACTTTGACTTTTTATGTGCTGATTTTCCCCCGCTTTGAAACTCAACCAGAGCAAAGTGTGTTTCACTTTGGGAAAGAAGAAGGACTGTGAATTGCCTCACAGCTGCAAGCTAAGTATCACAGAACTGATAAGGGACTTGTACAAATTACCAGTTTGTTTGGAGACCAGTGCTCTTTGCTATACCAAAAGAGGGCTTGGTTTAAGTGAATTTTCATTATAAAGAACATTGTTTTGAATTTTCAAACGTGTGTGTGTCTGAAATTTGTACCTGTGAATTTTTGGGAGGATTCTGCCAGAGAGCCCGACAGAACATGGAGTGTTGGCTATTCCTGCCAGTTTGGTGCCATCTGCAAATGTGATAGGTTCCCCATCTATCCCCTCATCCAAGTTGTTTGAAGAGCTTCTTATGTTATAAGGTGCATCGTTGGAATCGTGATGATTCCCTTTTGGGTTCTCAGAAGAGAGTCATGTCCAACCCCCGTGGGTCATAGGAGAGATTGGATGGAAAGTTTGCTTTGTTCTCCTGGGAGGTCTCTTCATCTCCCATCTCTGTAGTGGCAGGTATCTGCCACGGGGCCAACTTCACAATTGCAGCTTTGGTGGAATTGCATTAACTCACCCTAAATCAGGTACTATAGGAAATTCTATTAAGCTAACTCCCCTCTGGCGTCCTCTCCCTATCATCGTGGCTAGAGATTGGCAGGCTAAGAGAACCCTAGATGGGCTGTCAGATCTATTAGGGGAATGATGGTTTTGAAACGATAACATTTGTCTTTGCCCTGTGGTCTTGCAGTTGCCTGTGTCAAGTGTAGCTTTACTCCCCCCTCTCCTCTTCTTTCTGTCTTGCTTGGTCTTTATTATTATTATTTTCTCCTCGTGGTGGTTATCTCTCTCTCTCTCTCTCCTCTCTTATCTCTCCCTCCCTCCCCCCCCTCTCTCTCGGTCTATCTATCTAATCTATCTATCTATCTATCTATCTATCTATCTATCTATCTATCTATCTATCTATCTATCTATCTATCTATCTATCATCTATCTATTATTTATTAGAATTGTATGCCGCCCCTCTCCGTAGACTCGGGGAGGCTCACAACAATAACAAAGACAATGTAAGAATAAATCTAATAATTTAAAAAATTTAAAAACCACTAAAAACCCCATTATTAAAAGCAAGCATACACACAAACATACCATCTATCTATCTATCTATCTATCTATCTATCTATCTATCTATCTATCTATCTATCTATCTATCTATCTATCTATCTATCTATCTATCTATCTATCATCTCTCCCTCCCTCCCTCTCGATCTATCTATCTAATCTGTCTGTCTGTCTGTCTGTCTGTCTGTCTGTCTGTCTGTCTGTCTGTCTGTCTGTCTGTCTATCTATCTATTATCTCTCTCCCTCTCCCTCTCTCCCTCTCTCTCTCTCTTCTACCTACCTACCTACCTACCTATTATCTCTCCCTCCCTCCCCCATCTATCTAATCTATCTATCTATCTATCTATCTATCTATCTATCTATCTATCTATCTATCTATCTATCTATCGCTTTGCAGATGGTTCTTCATTCTAGGTCAAGAGGGGAGAGAAGATGGCATGTAGCCGTTAAGTGCCAGACGGAAAGATCAAATGGTTCTGAATCTTTTTTTTATCGTTGCATAATGTTCTTGGAAAATGATGTTCTTGGTGACTGCTCCAAAGCGAGGGAGATAATGAAAACGCAGAGTCTAATCTTAACCCATTTTCTGGCGAGTGGTTTCTGTCTCCTGCCTTCGATAGAATTGAGGTCAGCTGCCCTGCCATTTTATAGCATCTAGCTCGAAACTCCTTTGTGGATGCGTGGAGGGTCATGTCTGATAGGAATTTGGGAGAGGGAAATTCAATAGGACGGTGACTATGGGTGAGGATGATAGGATAGAATAGAATTCTTTACTGGCCAAGTGTGATTGGAAGGAATTTGTCTTCGGTCCGTATGCTCTCAGTGTACATCAAAGAAAAAATTCATTTGTCAAGAAGAGAGGTTGTTGGAACTGTTCAGTTCTGGAGACCTCACCTACAAAAAGATATTGACAAAATTGAATGGGTCCAAAGATGGGCTACAAGAATGCTGGAAGGTTTTAAGTATAAAACATATCAGGAAAGACTTAATGAACTCAATCTATATAGTCTGGAGGACAGAAGGAAAAGGGGGGACATGATAGAAACATTTAAATATGTTAAAGGGTTAAATAAGGTCCAGGAGGGAAGTGCTTTTAATAGGAAAGTGAACACAAGAACAAGGGGACACAATCTGAAGTTAGTTGGGGGAATGATCAAAAGCAACATGAGAAAATATTATTTTACTGAAAGAGTAGTAGATCCTTGGAACAAACTTCCAGCAGATGTGGTAGATAAATCCACAGTAACTGAATTTAAACATGCCTGGGATAAACATATATCCATCCTAAGATAAAATACAGAAAATAGTATAAGGGCAGACTAGATGGACCATGAGGTCTTTTTCTGCTGTCAGACTTCTATGTTTCTATGAATCATGTGGTACGACACTTAATGATTGTCATAGGGGTCAAATAAGCAATGAAGAAACAATATTAATAAAAATCTTAAGGATACAAGCAACAAGTTACAGTACTAAGTGGGAGGAGATAGGTGATAGGAACAATGAGAAGACTAATAGTATTTATTTATTTTATTTATTTATTATTAGAGTTGAAAGGGACCTTGCAGGTCATCAAGCCCAACCCCCTGCTCAAGCAGGAAGCCCTACACTATTCCAGCCAGTCTATTTTCCTTTTGAATGTATCAAGTTATGGGCGTTCACAACCTCTGCTGTCAGGCTGTTCCACTGGTTGATCGCTCTCACCGTCAGAAAGTTCTTCCTTATTTCCAGGTTGAAGCTCTCCTTGGTCAGTTTTCATCTGTTGATCCTGGTCTGGCCCTCTGGTGCCCTGGAAAATAGTGTGATCCCCTCCTCTCTGTGGCAACCCATCAAATATCTATATCCTGCTATCATGTCCCCTTTGGTCCTCCTTTTTGCTAAACTGTCCATGCCCAGTTCCAACAACCTCTCTTATGTCTTGGTTTCCAGTCCCTACTTAATTACTTACTTACTTACTTACTTACTTACTTACTTACTTACTTACTTACTTACTTACTTACTTACTTACTTACTTACTTATTTATTTATTTATTGGATTTGTATGCCGCCCCTCTCCGCAGACTCGGGGCAGCTAACAACAGAATAAAAACAGCATATAAATCCAATACTAAAACAGCTAAAAAAACCCTTATTTCTAAAACCAAACATACATACAAACAAACATACCATGCATAAATTGTAAAGGCCTAGGGGGAAAGATTATCTTAATTCCCCCATGCCTGACGGCAGAGGTGGTTTTTTAGGAGCTTACGAAAGGCGAGGAGGGTGGGGGCAATTCTAATCTCCGGGGGGAGTTGGTTCCAGAGGGTCGGGGCCACCACAGAGAAGGCTCTTCCCCTGGGCCCTGCCAAACGACATTGTTTAGTTGACGGGACCTGGAGAAGGCCCACTCTGTGGGACCTAACAGGTCGCTGGGATTCGTGCGGCAGAAGGCGGTCTCGTAGATACCCTGGTCCGGTGTCATGAAGGGCTTTATAGGTGATGACCAACACTTTGAATTGTGACCGGAAATTGATCGGCAACCAATGCAGACTGCGAAGTGTTGGTGTTACATGGGCATATTTGGGGAAGCCCATGATTGCTCTCGCAGCTGCATTCTGCACAATCTGAAGTTTCCGAACACTTTTCAAAGGTAGCCCCATGTAGAGAGCATTACAGTAGTCGAGCCTCGAGGTGATGAGGGCATGAACGACTGTGAGCAGTGACCCCCGGTCCAAATAATGCAGCCTTAGTGAATATTTTGACAGCGGTGAGGGAATTGTGGGCTTGAATGGATATTGAAACAGAGATATAATTGAAGATCATACTGCCTTGATCATAGACTCAATTTCAATGACACATAAATGATCATACTATGTAGGGATTGTGGGAGTCGAAGTCCCACACATCTGTTAGATTTTATGAGTCATTAGAGCTGAAATTTCAGGTCTATGCCTGATTGCAAACAAGGGAAAAAAAGAGAGAAAAGAATTGATACTTTAATGAGAAATCTATGTATACATCTATATATTTGCTTGTATCATCATCGGGTACAAATTGCGTGATTGTACATTATCATTTGTTATGGACTGATTCATAGATAAAACTATGCCATAAAGTGATTCGATTGGTTTTCAGTGAGCACGATGTGTAAAACAGCTGATTGAGCAAACTGTGGTGATCTATGCTTTAGTGTGATGTGTCTACACTATTTGTACATGGCCAAGTGAAGGCATGCCATTATGGGAGTTAATTAATCGACTCTGGGATGTCAAAAATGCATTTTTGCCACCCAGGATACTTATAGGACTAGGGTCTCAAACTCAAGGCCCTGGAGCTGGCACATGGGGCACTTATGAGAGTACCTACAAGACCGCCTTCTGCCACACCAATCCCAGTGGCTGATTAGGTCCCCACAGGGTCGTCCTTCTCCGGGTCCCGTCGACAAAACAATGCCGTCTGGCAGGACCCAGGGGAAGAGCCTTCTCTGTGGTGGCCCCAGCCCTCTGGAATCAACTCCCCCCGGAGATTCATAGAAACATAGAAACATAGAAGTCTGATGGCAGAAAAAGACCTCATGTTCCATCTAGTCTGCCCTTATACTATTTTCTGTATTTTATCTTAGGATGGATATATGTTTATCCCAGGCATGTTTAAATTCAGTTACTGTGGATTTATCTACCACGTCTGCTGGAAGTTTGTTCCAAGGATCTACTACTCTTTCAGTAAAATAATATTTTCTCATGTTGCTTTTGATCTTTCCCCCAACTAACTTCAGATTGTGTCCCCTTGTTCTTGCGTTCACTTTCCTATTAAAAACACTTCCCTCCTGAACCTTATTTAACCCTTTAACATATTTAAATGTTTCGATCATGTCCCCCCTTTTCCTTCTGTCCTCCAGACTATACAGATTGAGTTCATGAAGTCTTTCCTGATAAGTTTTATGCTTAAGACCTTCCACCATTCTTGTAGCCCGTCTTTGGACCTGTTCAATTTTGTCAATATCTTTTTGTAGGTGAGGTCTCCAGAACTGAACACAGTATTCCAAATGTGGTCTCACCAGCATTCTATATAGCGGGATCACAATCTCCCTCTTCCTGCTTGTTATACCTCTAGCTATGCAGCCAAGCATCCTACTTGCTTTCCCTACCGCCTGACTGCACTGTTTACAGATTCGAACTGCCCCTGCCCTCCTCGCCTTCCGTAAAATGCTGAAGATGCACCTCTGCCACCAGGCATGGGGGGATTAATCTCCCCCTCCTCCTTTTTTCTCTTGACCTTCATTATGTTTATGTTCAGTTGGACTGAGTGTGTATGATTGTGTAGCAGATACGTTTTTTTTAACAATGTATTTTAAATTAGTTTTTTAATTTTTTTAATATTAGATTTGTATTTATATTGTGTTGCTGTTACGTTGTGATCTACCCCGAGTCTTCGGAGAGGGGCGGCATACAAATCTAATAAATTATTATTATTATTATATCAATACAACACAGCAAACGAGATCACTATGCTGGATTTCGTATTTCATCACCAGTCGTGCGCTTCCCAAGCACCTAGGACTGCGTGATGTAGCGGCGAATTATGTTTGCCGATCCCAGTAAAGCGGACTTTTGCAATTGACAGATGGAGATTTTGTCAATTCCGATGGTTTTCAAATGTCCGCTGAGATCCTTTGGTACTGCGCCCAGCGTGCCAAGTACCACTGGGACCACTTTCACGGGCTTATGCCAGAGTCGTTGCAGCTCGATTTTTAGATCTTCGTATTTCACTAATTTCTCTAGCTGCTTCTCCTCAATTCTGCTGTCTCCTGGGATTGTGATGTCGATGATCCATACTTTATTTTTCTCCACAATCAGGATGTCTGGTGTGTTATGCTTCAGAATTCGGTCAGTCTGAAGTCGGAAGTCCCACAGTAGTTTTGCTTGCTCATTTTCCACCACTTTTTCAGGCTTATGATCCCACCAGTTCTTTGCCACTGGTAAAAGGTAGTTCCGGCACAAGTTCCAGTGGATCATCTGTGCCACAGCATCATGTCTATGCTTGTAGTCAGTCTGTGCGATCTTTTTGCAGCAGCTGAGTGTGTGATCGATTGTTTCATCTGTTTCTTTACAGAGTCTGCACTTTGGATTGTCTGTTGATTTTTCAATTCTGGCTTTGACAGCATTTGTTCTAATGGCCTGTTCTTGTGCCACCAGTATTAGTCCTTCTGTCTCCTTTTTGAGTGTTCCATTTGTAAGCCATGACAACAACAACAACAACAACAACAACAACAACAACAACAATAATAATTTAGATATGGCCCGCTGGCCCGCACTGTAACAGTGAAAGAATGGCTTATGGTGTCTCTACTGGCGAAAACAGAACTTGGGTGGGCCACATATGGCCTTCCCAGGCTCTGTTTTTGGCTGTGACGGCCTCCTGCAGCCCTATGCCAACAAAACAGAGGTCAGGGAGGCTGCCTGCTGCCTACCCAGGCTCTGTTTTCAGCTGCAAGCCTCCTGCAGCCCTCTTCCAGCAAAAACACAGCTAGACTGGCTGTGCGTGGCCTTATCGAGCTCCATTTTCACAGGCAGAGGGGTGCAGGAGGCTGTCATGGCTGAAAACAGAGCTTCGATGAATGAGGTCGAGCTCCAGCCTCTCCAGGTGAAACACAACCCTGATGCAGCCCTCAAGGAAATCGAGTTTGCAACCCCTGCTACAGGAGGATCCCCCCACCTAGAATTGGGAAGATGGCTGAGGATTTTAAAACAATCACTCTGGAAACATCATTATCCTGACTATTTCCATCGATACCACACACATTAGAAAGAGGTCGAAATCTGTCTCGCAGTTTCTCACTCAATGCTTCCTCTGCAAAAAGGAAGCTTCTGTTTTACTATCTTATTCTTGGGGTGTTGGAGGATATATTTGGGTGTTTCTTCCTCTAGTGAGGATCTTCAGCAGACTTTGGTGGCAGATGGTGCTCTGTGGGGCTGCTGTCTCTTCCAACATCTTTCCTTCCCTTTTCAGCCTCTTTGGTTGCCCACACTTCCACGTTTAGAAAAGGTCCTTGGGAAAAATCTCACGCGTCCCATCCATTTATAATGGGATGGAGAAGCCAAGAGTCTGAACGTTGCTGGGGAGAAAATTGTAGACAGAGAGAAAGGTTCCCACCCATCTACTCTTGGCATTTATTTATTTATTTGTTTGTTTGTTTGTTACAAGGCTCAGGTTCAAATCACAGTAAGGGTGTGTCTACTCGATGAGGGCAAATTAACCCGAAATAGACCTATAGTAGTCTCTCTTCCTTTTCATTTTCAGCAAAAATATGTTACACTTATAGATTATACTTGTCAGCTATATAAAAAAAAAATGCTTATCTGCCTTGCAATTTGGCCCCTGGTGGGGCTGAGAGGCAAAGAGGAAGCTGTATGCTTCTTCCATATATCAGGCTGACTCGACAAAAATAAATCACACTACACATACACACACAAACACACACACATGCATACACACACACACACACACACACACACAGAAACACACACAAACACGCATATCAGAGAACCAAGGCTCTGAGCCGTCTCTTATGGCCCCATGCAAACAAAAACTGTTTCAGTTTCCAAACAGCCCTCATTGGTTGACCTGTTGCTATGCCTATACATTGTCTGACCTTGTTACTAAGCCCTTTTCCAGTTCAGGAATATACTCTGACACGTCTACCCTGACCTTCTTCTCCACCCCTCCATCCAGCTTGGGACTGTGCAGTCCTTTGTCTACTCAGTCCCCTCTCTGGCAAGTGTGCCTCTTTCCTGGGAAAACTCCCAACCACTGGTTGTCCAGGTGTACATTTCATCACACCTGGTTAGAAAAATACCAATGGGGCTAGGTCATTTTGGCCAGATTTGGGGAAAAGGAATCCTCAATCTGAGTATTATATTGGTTAGCAAAAACTTCAGAAGAAAAGGATTTAGGGGTAGTGATTTCTGACAGTCTCAAAATGGGTGAACAGTGCAGTCAGGCGGTAGGGAAAGCAAGTAGGATGCTTGGCTGCATAGCTAGAGGTATAACAAGCAGAAGAGGGAGATTATGATCCCGTTATATGGAGTGCTGGTGAGACCACATTTGGAATACTGTGTTCAGTTCTGGAGACCTCACCTACAAAAAGATATTGACAAAATTGAACGGGTCCAAAGACGGGCTACAAGAATGGTGGAAGGTCTTAAGCATAAAAAGTATCAGGACAGACTTAATGAACTCAATCTGTATAGTCTGGAGGACAGAAGGAAAGGGGGGGACATGATCGAAAAATTTAAATATGTTAAAGGGTTAAATAAGGTCCAAGAGGGAAGTGTTTTTAATAGGGAAGTGAACACAAGAACAAGCGGACACAATCTGAAGTTAGTTGGGGGAAAGATCAAAAGCAACATGAGAAAATATTATTTTACTGAAAGAGTAGTAGATCCTTGGAACAAACTTCCAGCAGACGTGGTTGGTAAATCCACAATAACTGAATTTAAACATGCCTGGGATAAACATATATCCATCTTAAGATAAAATACAGAAAATAGTATATGGGCAGACTAGATGGACCATGAGGTCTTTTTCTGCCGTCAGACTTCTATGTTTCTATGTTTCTATCTGGGTTCATCCTGTCGTATTTGTTTCACTTTTGGAGGTAGAAATTCACCCTTGGGGTACTAAAAATAAAGATAGCTATGAGTGCAGAAGAAAACTCTGAATATGGAGAGGGTTATTTTCCCCATAAGAAGAGGAGTAGGCAAGCAGTTGTATCCTAGGGATGCCCTTTCAAAAAAAGTTGGAATAACTCTCCCATCATGGCCACCACGGGGAAACCATTCTCCAGAAATCAATATGTGAATTTTATCTTCCTGGGATAAGTTTACTTCCGACTTTTCCTAAATTCTGAATAGGTAAACTCAATTCAATTCAATTCAATTTATTAGATTTGTATGCCACCCCTCTCCGAAGACTCGGGGCGGCTCACAACAACAATAAAAACAATATAACAATGGAACAAATCTAATAATAAAATTACATTAAAAACCCCTAACAATTTAAAAACCATACAACACATACATACCAAACATAAAATATAAGAAAGCCTGGGGGAGATGTCTTAATTCCCCCATGCTGGGCGATATAGGTGGGTCTTGAGTAACTTGCGAAAGACAAGGATGGTGGGGGCCGTTCTAATCTCCGGGGGGAGTTGATTCCAGAGGGCCGGGGCTCATTCCCAAACAATGGTGCAGTTGGCCCATTATTTTTATTGTCCAGTAATTAGCTTTCCAAAAATTAGAAACATTTAAATATGTTAAAGGGTTAAATAAGGTTCAGGAGGGAAGTGTCTTTAATAGGAAAGTGAACACAAGAACAAGGGGACACAATCTGAGGTTAGTTGGGGGAAAGATCAGAAGCAACGTGAGAAAATATTATTTTACTGAAAGAGTAATAGGTGCTGGGTACAAACTTCCAGCAGACATGGTTGATAAATCCACAGTAACTGAATTTAAACATGCCTGGGATAAACATAGATCCACCCTAAGATAAAATACAGGCAATAGTATAAGAGCAGACTAGATGGACCATGAGGTCTTTTTCTGCCGTCAGTCTTCTATGTTTCTATGTTTCTAGCTGTGTACATCCTGGAACCATTCTCATAGAAACATAGAAACATAGAAGATTGATGGCAGAAAAAGACCTCATGGTCCATCTAGTCTGTCCTTATACTATTTCCTATATTTTATCTTACAATGGATATATGTTTATCCCAGGCATGTTTAAATTCAGTTACTGTGGATTTACCAACCACGTCTGCTAGAAGTTTGTTCCAACGATCTACTACTCTTTCAGTAAAATAATATTTTCTCATGTTGCTTTTGATCTTTCCCCCAACTAACTTCAGATTGTGTCCCCTTGTTCTTGTGTTCACTTTCCTATTAAAAACACTTCCCTCCTGGACCTTATTTACCCCTTTAACATATTTAAATGTTTCGATCATGTCCCCCCTTTTCCTTCTGTCCTCCAGACTATACAGATTGAGTTCATGAAGTCTTTCCTGATACGTTTTATGCTTAAGACCTTCCACCATTCTTGTAGCCCGTCTTTGGACCCGTTCAATTTTGTCAATATCTTTTTGTAGGTGACATTCTCGAATATAAAAATATAAAATTTTACATTCTCGAATATAAAAATGCGTTCGGAAACCAACATTTTGATTTGCAGCAACTGAGTTTCTCGTATTATGAAAAAGTAAACAGAACCTTCAGTATGTATAAAAAAATGAAATAAAATAAAGTTTGATTTGGAAAAAAACCTGCCACTTGGCATATTGGAGCCTTTAAGCTCTGTATTACTTATCTGAAAGCTGAAGCTGAGTTGAGTACTGTGAGAAGAAATCTATGCAAATTTCAAATTTCGGCTTCCCAGGGCATTGCATCCGAACGGTGCCCGCTGTTGAATTTGGAAATGTCTGCTTCCGTTGTCCCCTGGCGATGAACAATGATGTAGTTGATCAGATGGTAGAACACAAAATTATGCAGGGTGATTGCAACACAACACTACCACCGGGAAGTTTCTACCGTACTTTTGACAATAATATAAAACAGATCTACTCCTGGTGTGACAACAGAGACCTCATCTCCTGATGGAAATCTCCTGACAAGCTGATTTCCCGTGGGACTTATTGTATGTATTAAATACAATATATAAAAAAAGGTATTATTCAGTGGAAAAGAACACACATCTCATGGGGACTTATCTCCAAATAAACGCAATTGTGTTTAGGCTGCTGGAATATTCCTTTTCCCCATGTTTCTTCCCTCCCTCCTCCCTCCTTTCTCCTTTCTCTTTCTCTTCCTCATCTCCCTTCCTCCTTCCCCCTCTCCCTTTCTCTTCCTCTCTATCTATCTCCCTCCCTCCCCTCTTTCTTTCTCTTCCTCCCTATCTCCCTTCCTCCTTCCCTCCTTCCCCCTCTCCCTTTCTCTTCCTCTCTATCTCCCTCCCTCCTTCCTCCTCTCTCTTTCTCTTCCTCTCTATCTCCCTCCCTCCCTCCCCTCTTTCTTTCTCTTCCTCCCTATCTCCCTTCCTCCTTCCCCCTCTTTCTCTTCCTCATTTCCCTTCCTCTTTCCCTCCTTCCCCCTCTCTCTTTCTCTTCCTCATTTCCCTTCCTCTTTCCCTCCTTCCCCCTCTCTCTTTCTCTTCCTCATTTCCCTTCCTCCTTCCCTCCTTCCCCCTCTCTCTTTCTCTTCCTCATTTCCCTTCCTCTTTCCCTCCTTCCCCCTCTCTCTTTTTCTTCCTCCGTATTTCCCTCCCTCCTTCCCCCTCTCCCTTTCTCTTTCTCCGTATCTCCCTCCCCCTCTCTTTCTCTTCCTCTCTATCTCCCTCCCTCCCTCCTTCCCCCTCTCTCTTTCTCTAATTCCCTATCTCCCTCCCTCTCTCCTCCTCTCTTTCTCTCCCTCCCTCTCTCCCTTCCCTCCTTCCCCCTCTCTCTTTCTCATCCTCCCTCCTTTCCTCTCTCTCTCTTTCTCTTCCTCCCTCCCTCCTCCTCTCTCTTTCTCTTCCTCCCTATCTCCCTTCCCTCCTTCCCCCTCTCTCTTTCTCTTCCTCTCTCTCTCCCCTGCCTTCTATGTCAACACCATTCTTCTCCCTTGCATTTTGTCTGTTGAAGTTAACGGCGCTGTCAATACGAGTGTGTGAGGTAATTTAAAATACCGAAATAACACTTGGGTTTAGATGTTCCCTGATTAGTTTTAGTGCCTTGGCTGGGAAGTATCGATCCATCTGATATTTCAGAGTTGAAACGCTACCTTTGATGCATTCTCGTCCACCAGTGAACGATGATCCGTCATCTCCCCTGGCCTCATCATCCCTAAAAATAAACGCCCTGTGTGGAGTTGCCAGTCTCTGCAAGGAAAGTACTTACAATGGGGAGGAATGGCGTTTTTGCTTCACGGTGTGTAGGGTGTAGTTTACAATATATCCAGCAGAGGGAGCTTGGAAGCACCGGAAACATTACACAGGGCGATGGACTGATGACAAAGGATTTCTTTCTTAGTCCAGACACGCTTAGCTTTCGGGGACATGGAGTGATGGTTGATTGAGAGTGGAAAGAATTGTGATCAGCGTTTTATTTCCTCCCCCTGATAATCGGAACCCTGCCCTTGTTTTAAATGCCGAGTTTCAGATGCATTTGCCGACAGGCAGCAGGACTTAAAGCAGTGTTTCCCAACCTTGGCAACTTGGAGATACAGTGATACCTTGTCTTACAAACTTAATTGGTTCCGGGACGAGGTTCTTAAGGTGAAAAGTTTGTAAGACGAAACAATGTTTCCCATAGGAATCAATG
Organism: Erythrolamprus reginae; assembly: GCF_031021105.1. Taxonomy (NCBI): domain Eukaryota; kingdom Metazoa; phylum Chordata; class Lepidosauria; order Squamata; family Dipsadidae; genus Erythrolamprus; species Erythrolamprus reginae. The sequence goes on from NC_091957.1 coordinate 46,590,893, forward strand.
AAAAAACGATTAATGCGTGCAAGCCCAAAATTCACCCCTTTTGCCAGCCGAAGCGCCAGTTTTTGCACTGCTGGGATTCCCCTGAGGCTCCCCTTCATGGGAAACCCCACCTCCGGACTTCTGCGTTTTTTGCAATGCTGCAGGGGAATCCCAGCATTGCAAAAACAGGCGTTTCACTGGCAACGGAAGTCCAGAGGTGGGGTTTCCCAGCGAAGGGAGTATCAGTGAAATCGCAGCATCACAAAAACACCGAAGTCCTTGAAACCCCACCTCCGGACCTCTGTGTTTTTGTGATGCTGCGATTTCACTGAGGCTCCCCTTGCTGGGAAACCCCACCTCTGGACTTCCGTTGCCAGTGAAGCACCCATTTTTGCACTGCTGGATTCCCCTGCTGGGATTCCCCTGCAGCATCACAAAAACACGGAAGTCTGGAGGTGGGGTTTCCCATGGAGGGGAGCCTCAGGGGAATCCCAGCAGCGCAAAAATGGGTGCTTCGCTGGCAACGGAAGTCCAGAGGTGGGGCATCCCAGCGGCAGCGGTGGGTTTGTTAGGTGAAAAGAATTTGGAAGAAGAGGCAAAAAAATCTTAAACCCTGGGTTTGTATCTCGAAAAGTTTGTATGACAAGGCGTTTGTAAGACGAGGTATCACTGTATTTGGACTTCAATTCCCAGAATCCTCCAGCCAGCAAATGCTGGCTGGGGAATTCTGGGAGTTGAAGTCCAAATATCTTCAAGTTGCCAAGGTTGGGAAACACTGACTTAAAGGGTGGTATGTGAAATTTCTTAGTAGAAACATACTAATTGCTGTGAAGCCTGTTGCAGGAAGATAACTTTGGAGAGACAGTTGAGCTTTAATGTAATGAATTTAGGGACCGGGGGTGGTGGTGCGTAGCATCCTCCTTCCTAAGTCACGTTTGTCTCTTGCTCAAAGTCAGACGTGAAATTGGACGTGGCCAAAACTTTGGACAAAGACCGCTCTGCATTCTGGCAGTGGAAAGTTACCCTAGATCTATAGTTCGAGGTAGCTTGCTTCCCTCTCCGCAATGGTAGGTATGACTTTGTTCAGGATTGTTGTGGTTGTGTTCTTTGCTTCCTGGAAGAGATTGTGAAAATGTGGACATCAGTGATGTTTTCATCTTAAGTAGCATATTTTGAAGTCTGTGGACAAGTCCCAAACATATAATGGCATGCTGAAGGACTTGGCAAGTTTTAGAATAGAATAGAATAATAGAATTCGAAGGGATCTTGGAGGTCTTCTAGTCCAAGCCACTGCTTGTTGTGGTTAGCTCTGGCCCAGCTCCTGCCCCAAGGACTGTGGATGTGGGGGAGACATCCACATGCTGCAGGCATGTTTTGCCCCTGGTGGAATCTGATGATGAAGGCTCCTCTGACCAAGAAGACATGAGTGACAGGGAGGAGGAGAGTGTGGCAGACAGCTCGGAAGGAGATCAATTATCTAGCTCCTCCTTGGATTCAGAACAAGAGTTAATGATACAGCCACGCATGCGGAGAGCGATGCATAGGCAGCAACAACTGAGAGATTATTATCAAAGAAAATGAGGCCACCTGTGGTTGGGTGGGGCTGTGGTAATTAGTGAGGCTGCTATAAATAGCAGCCTGTGGGTTTGGCCATTGTGGAGGATTATCTGATCATTGTGTTTCGTGACTGCTTTACTGACTTTGACCTTTTGTGTGCTACTTTTTCCTCGCTTTGAAACTAAACCAGAGCAAAGTGTGTTTCACTTTGTGAAAGAAGAAGGACTGTGAATTGCCTCACAGCTGCAAGCTAAGTATCACAGAATTGATAAGGGACTTGTACAAATTACCAGTTTGTTTGGAGACGAGTGCTCTTTGCTATACCAAAAGAGGGCTTGGTTTAAGTGAATTTTCCTTATAAAGAACATTGTTTTGAATTTTCAAATGTGTGTGTGTCTGAAATTTGTACCTGTGAATTTTTGGGAGGAGTCTACCAGAGAGCCCGACAGAACACTGCCCAGGCAGGAAACCCTACACCACTTCAGACAAATAGTTATTCAACATCTTCTTAAAGTTTTGGAGCATTCACAACTACTGCAAGCAAGGTGTCCCACTGATTAATTGTTCTAACCGTCAGGAAATTTCTCCTAAGTTCTAGGTTGCTTCTATTCTTGATTAGTTTCCACCCATTGCTTCTTGTTCTACCCTCAGATGCTTTGGAGAATAGCTTGACTCCCTCTTCTCTGAGGCAACCCCTGAAATATTGGAAGACTGCTATCATGTCTCCCCTGGTCCTTCTTTTCATTAAACTAAACATACCCAGTTTTTGCAGCCGTTCTTCCTATGTTTGGCCTCAAGTCTCCTAATCATCTTCATCGCTCTTTTCTGCACTCTTTCCAAAGTCTTATCTTTTTTTATATCATGGTGACCAAAACTGAATTGCAATATTTCAAGTGTGGCCTTACCAAGAAGTTATAAAATGGTAGTGCCTTCCAAAAATCCGTGGGTGAATTTGTCTTCTCCTTCTCCCTCCTTCTCTTCGCTCAGGTGTGAGTGCCCACACCCATAATTCAATGCCTGGGGAGGGTGAGAACAACTTCCTCCCCCCCCCAGAGGCCCTCTGGAAGCCAAAAATGGCCTGTTTCCCAACTTCTTGTGGGCCCAGTAGGCTCATGTTTCGCCGTTCCCAGGGCTTCCGTGAAAAAAGCCTCTCCCATCCTCCTGGAGGCTCTTTGGAGGCCAAAAACGCCCTCCCAGGGCCTCTGTGTGAGTCAAAAATCAGCTGGCTGGCACACACATGCACATTGGAGATGAGCTAGAGCAGGGGTCCCCAAACCTTTTACACAGGGGGCCAGTTCACTGTCCCTCAGACTGTTGGAGGGCCGGACTATAAAAAAAACCTATGAACAAATCCCTATGCACACTACACATACCTTATTTAAAGTAAAAAACAAAATGGGAACAAATACAATATTTAAAATAAAGAAGAAGTAGTAAGTAATTAAGTAATTAATAATTAAGTAATTAAGTAATTTATACTTCTTTATTAACAAGTAGATTTAAACTTAAATCAACAAACTCCATTTCTCCTTCCTTCCCCTCTCCTTCCTCTCCACTTCTCTCTTCCCTCTTCCTTTTCTCTCATGTTTCATTTTCCTCACCCTCGTTCCTTCCCTCCATCATTTTCTCATTTTTCTCTTTTTCTTTCCTTCTCTTTCCATCTCTCCCTCTTCCTTTCTCACTCCCTCTCTCTCTCTCCCTCTTTCTCTTTCTTTTTCTCTCTCTCTCTTCTCTCTCTCCCTCACTCATTCTCTTTCTAACTCTCCCTCTTTGTATCTCTCACACTTTCTCTCTCTCCCCCTCTCTCTATTTCTCCCTTTCTATCTCTCCTCTTCATTTCTCTCTCCCTCTCTATTTCTCCCTCTTATTATATCGATCGGTAAAATCTCATGTGCTGCCATGGGCCGGTTAAAAGACCTCAGCGGGCCGCATCCGGCCCACGGGCCATAGTTTGGGGACCGCTGAGCTAGAGGAACAGCTTGCATGCCAGCAAATATGGCTTTGCGTGCCGCCTGTGCCATAGATTTGCCGTCACTGCCCTAAGCATGTAGGACTTTATAGATGTATTATTGTATTGTATTTATTAGATGTGTATGCTGCCCCTCTCCGAAGACCCGGGGCGGCTAACAACAATATAAAAAAACAATGTAAATGAATCTAATATTAAAAACAATAAAAAAAAAACCCAATTTAAAGAACCACTCATACATACAAGCATACCATATATAAATTCTATAAGCCTAGGGGGAAGGGAAAATTTCAATTCCCCCATGCCTGATGACAAAGGTGGGTTTTAAGGAGCTTGCAAAAGGCAAGGAGGTTGAGGGCAACTCTGATTTCTGGGGGGAGCTGGTTCCAGAGGGTCGGGGCCACCACAGAGAAGGCTCTTCTCCTGGGTCCCGCCAAACGACATTGCTTAATCGACGGGACCCGGAGAAGACCCACTCTGTAGGACATAACCGGTCGCTGGGATTCGTGCGGCAGAAGGCGGTCCCGGAGATATTCTGGTCCGATGCCATGAAGGGCTTTATAGGTCATAACCAACACTTTGAATTGTGACCGGAAATTGATCGGCAACCAATGCAGACTGCGGAGTGTTGGTGAAACATGGGCATACCTTGGGAAGGTGATAACCAACACCTTGAATTGTGACCAGAGACTAATTGGTAGCCAGTGCAACACACAGAGTGTTGGTGATATATGGGCGTACCGAGATAATCCCCATCTTTCAGCGCTGTATGGTCGTTAAGCAAGGATGATCTGTGCAGGGCCAATCCATCCACTTGTTAGTCAATCCGGTCATCTCGGCAGAAGAAAATACAATGATGTGGAAGCCCAGCTGGACATCGTTGCCATGGCACCTTAAAAATGACTTGCCCTCCATGTGTGGTTCCAGCAAATTACTTTTCCGCTACTGTGAAATCAGTTTGGCATTAATGGGATCTACTTTCCATCTGATGTGAACTCCACTCCCTGCATTTAAACTAAAAAAAACCCCTCAAAATAACACAAAAGTGGTATTTCTACAGAGGTATATTTTAGAAAATGACTTGGTTGTTAAGGTAGTTTCCTGATGCTACTTAAGAAGGGGGGAAAAAGAAAGGGACTTGTAGGGGGTTTACTGTTCCTATGTATGAGGGGTAGAAAGGAAGGTCTGAATTACTATGACTATGCATTATTCATATTTTGTTGGGAGAAAAGAGGATGGAAGACCAAGACTTGCAAAAAATAGAGATTGCAACAATTTGGAAGATGGGTATCAATTGTTGTTGGACTCTGGATGACAAAGGAACTAAAGATAGTCTGTTCATTTGAGACTTCCTTTTCCTTTCCTTTCATAATCTATTTCCATATTGAAGGGGAGACTTTCTGGAATGCAAAAATGAAAAAAGAGGAAGAGGAGGAGGGAGAAGGAGGGGGGAAAAGACTATTATAATGGTTACTTTGATTGCGGCCCACATGGGGGGCACAACACAGTGGGGGTAGCAAAAATGGTACAGTGGTACCTCTACTTATGAACTTGATTTGTTCATGACCAAGTTCTTAAGTAGAAAAGTTTGTAAGAAGAAAGCAATTTTTTCCCATAGGAATCCATGTAAAAGCAAATAATGTGTGCGATTGGGGGAATACCACAGGGAGGGTGGAGGCCCCTGTTTCCTCCCAGGAGATTCCTAGAAAGAGAGGGAGAAAGAGAGATGAGGAGGAGGATGGAGAGAGAAGGAGGAGGAGGGGAGGGAGGGAAGGAAAGAGGGAGAAAGAAAGGGGAGGAGAAGACAGAGAGATAGATAAGAAGGAGAGAAGGAGGAGGGAATGAGGGAGGGAGGGAAAGAGAGGGGGAAGAGAGATAAGGAGGAGGAAGAGGGAAGGAAAGAGAGAGAGAAAGGGAGAGAGGGAGAAAGAGAGGGAAGCAGAAAGAGATAAGAGGAGAGAAGGAGGACGGAATGAGGGAGAAGGGAGGAGGGAGGAGGGAGGGAGGGAAAGAAGAGGGAGAAAGAAAGGTGAGGAGAGAGAAGACGGAGATAGATAAGAAGGAGAGAAGGAGGAGGGAATGAGGGGAGGAAGGGGAAGAGGGGAAGAGAGATAAGGAGGAAGAGGAAGAGGGAAGGAAAGAGAGAGTGAAAGGGAGAGAGGGAGAAAGAGGGAAGGAGAGAGAGATAAGAGGGAGAGGAGGAGGACGGAATGAGGGAGAAGGAGGAGGGAGGAGGAAGGAGGGGAGAGAGAAAAGAGAGAGATGAGAGAAGGAGGGAGGGAGAAACAGGAGAACAGTCGAAGGAACAGGAAGAGATGTGGAGGAGGAGGGAGAGAGAGAAAGAAGAGAGGAGGAGAGAATCTGACCCCAACGTAACCCAGCTGCCTTAATGCCCAAGACAGGACTAGAACTCACCATCAACCAGTTTTTAGCGTGGTGCCTATCACACCACAGGGATTCACTTGTCTTTAACCTGGAAGTATTTTTCTCCTGCCACAGCACAGAACACCAAACCTCATAAAACAATTTGCCAAACTTTAACTTTGTGATGAGAGAGAGCAGAGAGAGAGGGAGAGAGAGACTCCTTCCCCAAAGAAAAAAAGGAAGGTTGTGATTGGAGAGGTTGAGACAAAGCAGGCATTTAATCAGCTTGCAGGCTACCAGCGATGAACATGGATTTGAATGGATTTTTGACATTTCTTTTGCAGCATTAGCCTGGTTCTGTGAATGAGAAGTCTTGATTTTATGAGGACTCGCTACAAATACTATTAATGCACCCCGAGTATCCAGGATAAACCAGAGGCTTAAGTTGTAGAAATTGGGTAGATTTAGAAGCAATGCGAGGAAGAGACCTTTCTGCTTTCAGAATTATCAAGAAGTTGAAACAGAAAAACTGTTGACCATGAACGGAAGGGAATTTTAAAAAAAAACCCTGATTGCTTGGATTTAGGGGGCAAAATGGAATCCAATTCATTCGGTAATGCTAGATTTTCAAGTTAAGCCAGAATAATAGTGTTCTAGTCCTCATGGCTTAAGGGAGACATTTAGACAGCAAAGCAGACAATCACTTTGAAGAGATTTGAAAATATTATGATAGGAGACGTGCTGGTTTCGATATACATTTTCATTTCTCTCCCCCCCCCTTATGTTAATATGTCACAATCTCTTTCCATCCATCACTTGAAGAGGTATAAAATCAGGATGAAAAGGGGGAAAAAATCATTTTTTAAAAAAATGCTTCCAAATCTAAAGAGGGAGGGGAAAAATTCCAACTTTGAAACAATGAATTTTGGGACCAAAAGGATGATAGGTTTTAAATAACAATAGCAATAGCACTTAGGTTTATATACTGTTTCACAGTACTTTACAGCCCTCTCAAAGAGGTTTACAAAGTCAGCCTATCTTCCTCAACAATTTGGGTCCTCATTTTATCAAGCTCAGAAAGATGGAAGGCTGAGTCAATCTTGAGCCTGGTGAGATTTGAACTGCCAAACTGCTGGCAGCCGGTGATCAGCAGAAATAGCCTGCAGTACTGCACTCTAACCACTGCGCCACCGCGGCTCTTAGAAACATAGAAGACTGACGGCAGAAAAAGACCTCATGGTCCATCTAGTCTGCCTTTATACTATTTCCTGTATTTTATCTTACAATGGATATATGTTTATCCCAGGCATGTTTAAACTCAGTCACTGTGGATTTACCAACCACGTCTGCTGGAAGTTTGTTCCAAGCATCTACTCCTTTTCAGTAAAATAATATTTTCTCACCTTCTGCTTCTGATCTTTCCCCCAACTAACTTCAGATTGTGCCTCCTTGTTCTTGTGTTCACTTTCCTATTAAAAACACTTCCCTCCTACACTGTTCTGTGCATGTATTGTACCTTTACACACTGTGAAATGTTTTGAATTCCTAACCCTATGCGATGAAAGGATGCTCCACATAAATTGCCAAGTGTAGAAGCAGACTCAGAGATGGGCACTACTGGACTGAGCCAATCAGGCTCTGAGATACAAAGCAGCACACTCTGGTTGGTCACTTCTCCATCAATCAACCAATCGTGTGTTGTTTACAATCTCATGTAGGCAAGTAGCGTCTCAGGCGGGCGAGTCCCACAGAAAACCCTCGAAGTAGCGAAAATCCACGATATATTTTTTCCATTAATATTTTATAAAAACCCGTAATGTACCAAGTCCGTGAAAGCTGAACCGCGAATTGGTAAGGGATCACTGTACATGTTAAGGCACCACCTTAATATTTAATATTTATTCTTTATTGGCCCAGTGTGATTAGACACACATGGAATTTGTCATCGGTCATAAGCCCTCCGTGCACATACTAGCAATAAAGTGATAAATCACAAAGCATAAGGTACAATCATAAATCACAAGACACAAACAACAAAGTGATAAATCATCAGTTCCTAATAGGAGACTGCAATAGGAAAGATGAGAAAAATAATAGCAACAGAGCCCTACTGCATGGATAAATATCCCATGTTAGTAGGGAGATAAATATATTTATTCCTACTGCTATGCAATGTATATTTAGGATATACAAGGCTAAAACCTAAATTTGGGCTGAGAAATCATTGCTGCTATATTCCCAGTTTCATACACTGCTCAGCAACAGACAACATTATATTTTAAAACATGGTGACCTGGATTACGCAAAAGGATAAAACTAAACAAGAACCTTTTTTAGTTATTTCAGAACTCTGCATAACCTTATCACCTTGGCTAATCTCAGAAGAATTAAATAAAAATGAAGCCACATCACACCTCATTAATATTAGAGACACCAGGAAATCCCATGACTGATAATTAGGTTGAGAAATCGAAGAGAGCCTTGGACTTACATTTTCAAGAAAACTATTTAGAGTCTCATGTAAGGAACAGGCCTGAAGCTTGACTTAAAGAATTTAAGATTTCACTATTATGTTTAAAGGCAGACCTAGTTGCTCACTATCCTTCTATCTGTGGAGACACACTCCCCAATTTGCATTGTATTTTCTCTCTCTCTCTCTCCTTCTCTCTCTTTCTCTCTCTCTCCTCTCTCTCTCCTCTCTCTCTCTTTATCTCTCTCTCTCCTCTCTCTCTCTCTTTATCTCTCTCTCTCTCCTCTCTCTCCTCTCTCTCTCCTCTCTCTCTCCTCTCTCTCTCCTCTCTCTCTCTCCTCTCTCTCTCTCTTTCTCTCTCTCTCCTCTCTCTCTCCTCTCTCTCTCCTCTCTCTTTTTCTCTCTCTCTCTCTCTCCCCTCTCTCTCTTCTCTCTTTCTCTCCTCTCTCTCTTCTCTCTCTCTCTCTTTCTCTCTCTCTCCTCTCTCTCTTTATCTCTCTCTCTCCTCTCTCTCTCTTTCTCTCTCTCTTCTCTCTTTCTCTCTCTCTTCTCTCTCTCTTTCTCTCTCTTCTCTTCTCTCTCTCTCTCTCTCTCTCTCTCTCTTTCTCTCTTTCTCTCTCTCTCTCTCTTTCTCTCTCTCTCTCTTTCTCTCTCTCTTTCTCTTTCTCTCTCTCTCTCTTTCTCTCTCTCTCTCTCTCTTCTCTCCTCTTGAATTTTCCATCAGTCAGCTTGCGGAATAATCCAGCCTTCCCATTGTTATGAAATAATAGCATCCTCATTTCACTGTGTTTTCCCACAGACAATGGGATCAGTGAGTAGGCATGTACCAGATGTCACTTGGAACAATGGAGCTCCTTGGTTAGCTGCCATATTTAAGAACGATAGAAGGGAAAGGGGAGCAAAGGACAAATGGAGCTGAGCTGTAGGTGGGCGCCATCACTGTTGATGCAGCTCACTTTTGAATATTGTGATAGGTGTATCACATTAAAGATAATAGAAGATGTGACCTTGATGATGCTTTTTTTAATATCATTATATGGATTGACTATTAGCCATAGCAATTAGACTTATATACCACTTCACAGTGCTTTACAGCTCTCTCTAAGTGAATTTACAGAGAGTCAACAATCTGGGTCCTCATTTTACCAACCTTGGAAGGATGGAAGGCTGCGTCAACCTTGAGCCTGGTGAGATTCGAACTGCCAAATCAGAAAGCACTGCATTCTAACCCCTGCACCACCACAGTGTAGTCCTCACCTTGGAACCATTCATTTAGCAGCCATCTGAAGTTACAAAGACCCGGAAGAAATTACTTACAACTGGTCCTCATGCTTACAACTGCTGCAGTAGCAGCCCCCATCATAAAAATCAAAATTTGGACACTTGGCTACCAGGATGTCATGTACAGTGGTTGAAGTGTCCAAGGACCATACGATCGTCTTCCTATCCAGCTTCATAATCTTACAAGTGTCCCTTCCATCCAAGAGCTGTAGGTATAGTCTGGAGGACAGATGGGAAAGGAGGGACATGACCAAAACATTTAAATATGTTAAAGGGTTAAATAAGGTTTATGTAGCATAAAAGTGTGGCGGAGGATTTATAAAGCCTTAAAATAGTGTATAAATGCTTACATAAATATAGCATCCCTACTTCACGGATTTTCATTTATCGCGGGTGGTCCTGGAACGTAGCACCTGAAATAAATGAAAGATCAGTATACTATGTGCAGTGTTCATTAAGTCTTTAACAGCTCCCATGTTTTCTTAAACACCACCACACACAAAAAAAATCAAGTCAGTGATGTGTCCCATTTTATGACCTGTGGCTGCAATGACAGGTTCCTTTATAGAAACATAGAAACATAGAAACATAGAAGACTGACGCAGAAAAAGGCCTCATGGTCCATCTAGTCTGCCCTTATACTATTTCCTGTATTTTATCTTACAATGGATATATGTTTATCCCAGGCCTGTTTAAATTCAGTTACTGTGGATTTACCAACCACGTCTGCTGAGAGTTTGTTCTAAGGATCTACTACTCTTTCAAGTAAAATAATATTTTCTCATGTTGCTTTTGATCTTTCCCCCAACTAACTTCAGATTGTGTCCCCTTGTTCTTGTGTCCACTTTCCTATTAAAAACACTTCCCTCCTGAACCTTATTTAACCCTTTAACATATTTAAATGTTTCGATCATGTCCCCCCCTTTTCCTTCTGTCCTCCAGACTATACAGATTGAGTTCATTAAGTCTTTCCTGATACGTTTTATGCTTAAGACCTTCCACCATTCTTGTAGCCCGTCTTTGGACCCGTTCAATTTTGTCAATATCTTTTTGTAGGTGAGGTCTCCAGAACTGAACACAGGATTCCAAATGTGGTCTCACAGCGCTCTATATAAGGGGATCACAATCTCCCTCTTCCTGCTTGTTATACCTCTAGCTATGCAGCCAAGCATCCTACTTGCTTTTCCTACTGCCCGACCATATTGCTCACCCATTTTGAGACTGTCAGATGTTATGACATATGTCGAGGACTAACTATATTTCCAAAATATCGCCTTGCTTTGACACTTATATTTTGGTACTGGACATAGCCATCAGGCCTGGCATTTTTGTTGAATGCTCATAGCATTCCTCTCAATATTTTACTGGATTTTTTTGTTTCTTGGTACTCTGGTGATGTTTTTCCCTGCCGTCTTTTTCAGAATCATGTGTGTTAAAATATAGGTTACAAAAACATAACCAACCTATAGCAAAACACTGGGAAGCAGTCTAAATTTAAAGCACGCTTTTACAAAAGACTTGCAGATGTTTTCGAGGCATAACAACTCAAGGCTGCGTGCACATTGTTTCAAATGTAAGGAAAACACCAAGATGTATTAAAAAATCTGCTAACATGCTAATGGTTAGCCAGCATACCAAATTGTACTAAACGTATAGATCTTTTCTCAGCATAGTTATTAGTGGACAAGTTAATTATATCTAAAACTCGGCTGTTTTACATGCATTGTATTTGTTGTTGTTGCATTAATGGATTTCGCAAGGCAATGCACATGTTAAGATCAAGAAAAGATCTGAGTTAGCTGAGGAGAACAAAACGAAGGCTGCAGAAATGTCACCATTATGTTATTTTGAGTTAAATTGCCAAGAACGTTAGTTCATGGCTTTGCCTCAGAGTGGAAAAGGAAGATGTTGAAGGAACACTTGTTTTTAAATTTGAGGTTAACTTGAAATGTATTATGGGAGAAGAAAATTAAATTAAAAGAAGGGCTTTGCTGATGGGCCTGAGAAGAATTAATAACAACAACAACAACAACAACAACAACAACAATAATAATAATAATAATAATAATAATAATTTATTGGATTTGTATGCCGCCCCTCTCCATAGACTCGGGGCGGCTAACAACAATGATAAAAACAGCATGTGACAATCCAATAATAAAACAACTAAAACCCCTTATTATAAACCAAACATACACACAGACATACCATGCATACTTGTAATGGCCTAGGGGAAGGAATATCTCAACTCCCCCATGCCTGGTGGTATAAATGAGTCTTGAGTAGTTTACGAAAGACAGGGAGGGTGGGGGCAATTCTAATCTCCGGGGGAGTTGGTTCCAGAGGGCCGGGGTCCGCCAAACGACATTGTTTAGTCGACGGGACCCAGAGAAGGCCAACAATAGAAACATAGAAACATAGAAGTCTGACGGCAGAAAAAGACCCCATGGTCCATCTAGTCTGCCTTATACTATTTTCTGTATTTTATCTTAGGATGGATATATGTTTATCCCAGGCATGTTTAAATTCAGTTACTGTGGATTTATCTACCACATCTGCTGGAAGTTTGTTCCAAGGATCTACTACTCTTTCAGTAAAATAATATTTTCTCATGTTGCTTTTGATCTTTCCCCCAACTAACTTCAGATTGTGTCCCCTTGTTCTTGTGTTCACTTTCCTATTAAAAACACTTCCCTCCTGGACCTTATTTAACCCTTTAATATACAGTATTTAAATGTTTCGATCATGTCCCCCCTTTTCCTTCTGTCCTCCAGACTATACAGATTGAGTTCATTAAGTCTTTCCTGATACGTTTTATGCTTAAGATGTGGGACCTTATCGGTCGCTGGGATTCGTGCAGTAGCAGGCGGTTCCGGAGGTAGTCTGGTCCAAAGCCAGATTACTTTTTATTTCCTCAAGGTAGGATGGATGGGTGGATGAATGGATGAATGGACCAGTGATGGGCTCCTATGGGTACAGTCAGATACACAGAACTGGTAGAAAAATTTTGAATTTTTTTCTTTTTTCCCCTTCTGGGCTCTGGGTATTTATTTATTTATTTATTATTCGATTTTTATGCCGCCCTTCTCCTTAGACTCAGGGCGGCTTACAACATGTTAGCAATAGCACTTTTTAACAGAGCTAGGCTATTGCCCCCACAATCCGGGTCCTCATTTTACCCACCTCGGAAGGATGGAAGGCTGAGTCAACCTTGAGCCGGTGATGAGATTTGAACCGCTGACCTTCAGATCTACAATCAGCTTCAGTGGCCTGCAGTACAGCACTCTACCTGCTGCGCCACCCCGGCTCATGGATATGTTTTTCCTATCGCAGTAAATAAGGTTCAATGTGTATAATTTTAGAAAAGCTGTGTGTGTGTGTTTTACTATATTTTATATAGCGTATAATATAGATTTTTGTGTGCCTGTGTGTAATGTACACATATGACATATATACACAGAACTAAATAGTAGATTTTGGATGTTCAGTAATAGTAAATAGATAGGGAAATTGTATCTCACCTTGACATGAGTGATGTCAAGTTGGTCACCTTTAAACAAGTCACATGACCTTTGAGCCACCCCCTGGTCACATGATCATCAAGCCACTCCCACCTGGTCACATGGCCGGCAGGCCACACCCACAAAATAAGCCACACCCACAGTGTGGCAGTAAAAAGAATTTCAGCTCTTCACTGGGATGGACACGTGAATTGGATTAGTTGATCCAATGCAAGTAAGGGAAAAACCACAAATACTTTATGGAGATTCTCGGTTATCCAGATCATGGTTGTCCCAAAGGTGCTTTTCCAAAAGACAACTGAACTTCCTTTATTTTTCCTTGAAGATGTTTCGCTTCTCATCCAAGAAGCTTCTTCCTTTAAAAAAGAAAGAAAGAAAATAATTTTTATTGAGTTATAAACATTAAAAACAATATAAAGACAAAAGAAAAGAAGAAAAAACAACATAGATAAACAACAACAAACACATATATACATTAAAATTATCTCATTATTATTTAGTAGACTATACCCCGAAGAGTTTTCTTACGGCTATTTCTATTGGCAAAATAGTTACTATGGTTATTTGTTTTATATATAGTCTTGTTTTGCTTTTTACCACTTTGCTTCCATCGTTGTTACGATACTTCGGTTATTACAAAGCATACATTCTATTAAGTACCATTTTAAGAAAGTTATTCATTGAGCAAAGTTATTCTTCTTACTTTTATAGCTAATTCATTATTATACTCTTGTTTTGTTTTTTCCTTAGTTCTAACCATTCGTAAAAAATTTCCAATTTTTTTTAAATAAACTTTATTAATTTTCCATAAAAAGACACACAGACTCACAAACATTTAAACACATAGTGGGGGTTACAATTACCCCTCTCTTCTTGAAGTCAAATTTTAATACAGAAAAAAGAATAAATTCTTAAGTCATTAACTCGACATAGTATTCTCAATGAAAAGAAGAATTTTGTTTACACATTCTAATGAACATAAGATTAAGTTAATAAAAAACCCAACAAAAATTTCTAATATCATTTTGATATATTCATACATTTCTCATAGCCTTAATTTTTATTTTTATTTTTGTCTATCCATGTATAAACTTTATTCCAAATAATATAAAATTCGGATTCTTCTTGGTCATTCAGCCTTCTTGTCATCATATCCATCTCTGCACAATCGAATATTTTTAAACTACATCTTTTTTTGGGAACATTTTCCCCTTTCCAATTTTGTGCATAAAAATGTTCCAAATTTTATAGTATTCTGAGTCTTCTTTGTCATTTAGTTGTCATCATGTCTGCTTCTGCACAATCTATAATTTGAAGATTCCGCAATGAACAAAGAACTGAACAGAGAATAGAAGAAGCTCACTGGATCTTCTAAACCAACGGGCAATTGATGGAGATCACATTTGTCATCCATCCATCCATCCATCCATCCATCCATCCATCCATCCATCCATCCATCCATCGGGAACTAAAGAAATTAATTCCTCTCGGTCTCATCAGCAATAATATTTGCACTTTCTTTTCTTCTCCCATAATTACAATTCAAGTTAATGATTCAGCCACCCACCTATCCATCTGTCCATCCACTCTACCTTAAGCAACTAAAAATGTAGAATCGGTCCTCTCAGCCAAAGCAGGTCTCTGCTCCTGCAGTGGTTAATCCTCTGGGGTTCACTCCTTCGTTCTTACATAAAGTTCTTGCACATGGCATGCTAGTGCATTTATTGCAGCTTTAATGATCTACTCAAATATTCCTCTTGAGCACTATATTCATCTTCATAAGTTCAGCCGTAGAGAAAAGGATTGTGAATTACCCCGCTTTCCTATTTCACTGCCCCTTCCTTCCTTCCTTCCTTCCTTCCTTCCTTCCTTCCTTCCTTCCTTTCCTT